>NW_025334259.1:300000-375694 GCF_014858855.1 Bufo gargarizans
GATGATTGAGCTGCTGCTATTCAACTGCTCACTGTTTTTAGGCTGCCCAGAGCGTTTTTCAGTCCCTTTTTTCTGGGGTGATCGGCGGCCATTTTGTGTCTTGTGGTGCGCCAGCACAAGCTGCCACCAAGTGCATTTAACCAGCAATAGTGTTGTTTTTTTTTTGGCCATATCCCAGTCTAATTCTGTCAGTAAACCTATACCTGTCACCCAGCGCCTAAATACTAGGCCTCAAATTTATATCCAGCTAAATCTGTAGTTACCGCTGTCCTGTTGTGGCTGGGCAAGTTATTTAGTGTCCGTCAAAGCACAGTTTTTGTTCTGGGTTGAAATACAATTTCCAATTTAGCAATTTCATAATTTAGTGGTTTCTGCTATATCAGAGCTATTTTAAATCTATCCCTAAAAGGGTATATAATATTCAAGGTGCACATAGGGTCATTCAGAATAACTTCACACACACGCTACTGTGCATATCCCAGTCTAATTCTGTCAGTAAACGTATACCTGTCACCCAGCGCCTAAATAATAGGCCTCAAATTTATATTCAGCTAAATCTGTGGTTACTGCTGTGCCTGTATTAGTGTAATACGGTACCTAAATAGATGCCAGATAGTGTTAGTTGTCTGTAAAAAAAGGCCTGAATTAGAATGCAATACATTGGGCCAAATAATATTTTTGTTGTTGTGGTGAACGATAACAATGAGGAAAACATCTAGTAAGGGACACGGACATGGTCGTGGTGGTGTTAGTGGACCCTCTGGTGCTGGGAGAGGACGTGGCCGTTCTGCCACATCCACACGTCCTAGTGTACCAACTACCTCAGTTCCCAGTAGCCGCCAGAATTTACAGCGATATATGGTGGGGCCCAATGCCGTTCTAAGGATGGTAAGGCCTGAGCAGGTACAGGCATTAGTCAATTGGGTGGCCGACAGTGGATCCAGCACGTTCACATTATCTCCCACCCAGTCTTCTGCAGAAAGCGCACAGATGGCGCCTGAAAACCAACCCCATCAGTCTGTCACATCACCCCCATGCATATCAGGGAAACTGTCTGAGCCTCAAGTTATGCAGCAGTCTCTTATGCTGTTTGAAGACTCCGCTGGCAGGGTTTCCCAAGGGCATCCACCTAGCCCTTCCCCAGCGGTGAAAGACATAGAATGCACTGACGCACAACCACTTATGTTTCCTGATGATGAGGACATGGGAATACCACCTCAGCACGTCTCTGATGATGACGAAACACAGGTGCCAACTGCTGCGTCTTTCTGCAGTGTGCAGACTGAACAGGAGGTCAGGGATCAAGACTGGGTGGAAGACGATGCAGGGGACGATGAGGTCCTAGACCCCACATGGAATGAAGGTCGTGCCACTGACTTTCAGAGTTCAGAGGAAGAGGCAGTGGTGAGACCGAGCCAACAGCGTAGCAAAAGAGGGAGCAGTGGGCAAAAGCAGAACACCCGCCGCCAAGAGACTCCGCCTGCTACTGACCGCCACCATCTGGGACCGAGCACCCCAAAGACAGCTTCAAGGAGTTCCCTGGCATGGCACTTCTTCAAACAATGTGCTGACGAAAAGACCCGAGTGGTTTGCACGCTGTGCCATCAGAGCCTGAAGCGAGGCATTAACGTTCTGAACCTGAGCACAACCTGCATGACCAGGCACCTGCATGCAAAGCATGAACTGCAGTGGAGTAAACACCTTAAAACCAAGGAAGTCACTCAGGCTCCCCCTGCTACCTCTTCTGCTGCTGCCGCCTCGGCCTCTTCCTCCGCCTCTGGAGGAACGTTGGCACCTGCCGCCCAGCAAACAGGGGATGTACCACCAACACCACCACCACCTCCGTCACCAAGCGTCTCAACCATGTCACACGGCAGCGTTCAGCTCTCCATCTCACAAACATTTGAGAGAAAGCGTAAATTCCCACCTAGCCACCCTCGATCCCTGGCCCTGAATGCCAGCATTTCTAAACTACTGGCCTATGAAATGCTGTCATTTAGGCTGGTGGACACAGACAGCTTCAAACAGCTCATGTCGCTTGCTGTCCCACAGTATGTTGTTCCTAGCCGGCACTACTTCGCCAAGAGAGCCGTGCCCTCCCTGCACAACCAAGTATCCGATAAAATCAAGTGTGCACTGCGCAACGCCATCTGTGGCAAGGTCCACCTAACCACAGATACGTGGACCAGTAAGCACGGCCAGGGACGCTATATCTCCCTAACTGCACACTGGGTAAATGTAGTGGCGGCTGGGCCCCAGGCGGAGAGCTGTTTGGCGCACGTCCTTCCGCCGCCAAGGATCGCAGGGCAACATTCTTTGCCTCCTGTTGCCACCTCCTCCTTCTCGGCTTCCTCCTCCTCTTCTTCCACCTGCTCATCCAGTCAGCCACACACCTTCACCACCAACTTCAGCACAGCCCGGGGTAAACGTCAGCAGGCCATTCTGAAACTCATATGTTTGGGGGACAGGCCCCACACCGCACAGGAGTTGTGGCGGGGTATAGAACAACAGACCGACGAGTGGTTGCTGCCGGTGAGCCTCAAGCCTGGCCTGGTGGTGTGTGATAATGGGCGAAATCTCGTTGCAGCTCTGGGACTAGCCGGTTTGACGCACATCCCTTGCTTGGCGCATGTGCTGAATTTGGTGGTGCAGAAGTTCATTCACAACTACCCCGACATCTCAGAGCTGCTGCATAAAGTGCGGGCCGTCTGTTTGCGCTTCCACATCCTGCCGCTGCTCGCCTGTCTGCGCTACAGCGTAACTTCGGCCTTCCCGCTCACCGCCTCATATGCGACGTGCCCACCAGGTGGAACTCCACGTTGCACATGCTGGACAGACTGTGCGAGCAGCAGCAGGCCATAGTGGAGTTTCAGGTGCAGCACGCACGGGTCAGTCGCACTGCGGAACAGCACCACTTCACCACCAATGACTGGGCCTCCATGCGATACCTGTGTGCCCTGTTGCGCTGTTTCGAGTACTTCACCAACATGGCCAGTGGCGATGACGCCGTTATCAGCGTTACAATACCACTTCTATGTCTCCTTGAGAAAACACCTAGGGTGATGATGGAAGAGGAGGTGGTCCAGGAGGAGGAGGAAGAGGGGTCATTTTTAGCACTTTCAGGCCAGTCTCTTCGAAGTGACTCAGAGGGAAGTTATTTGCAACAGCAGAGGCCAGGTACAAATGTGGCCAGCCAGGGCCCACTACTGGAGGACAAGGAGGATGAGGTGGAGGAGGATGAGGATGAAGCATGGTCACAGCGGGGTGGCACCCAACGCAGCTCGGGCCCATCACTGGTGCGTGGCTGGGGGGAAACGCAGGACGATGACTATACGCCTCCCACAGAGGACAGCTTGTCCTTACCCCTGGGCAGCCTGGCACACATGAGCGACTACATGCTGCAGTGCCTGCGCAACGACAGCAGAGTTGCCCACATTTTAACGTGTGCGGACTACTGGGTTGCCACCCTGCTGGATCCACGGTACAAAGACAATGTGCCCACCTTACTTCCTGCACTGGAGCGTGATAGGAAGATGCGCGAGTACAAGCGCACGTTGGTAGACGCGCTACTGAGAGCATTCCCAAATGTCACAGGGGAACAAGTTGAAGGCCAAGGCAGAGGAGGAGCAAGAGGTCGCCAAGGCAGCTGTGTCACGGCCAGCTCCTCTGAGGGCAGGGTTAGCATGGCAGAGATGTGGAAAAGTTTTGTCAACACGCCACAGCTAACTGCACCACCACCTGATACGCAACGTGTTAGCAGGAGGCAACATTTCACTAACCTGGTGGAACAGTACCTGTGCACACCCCTCCACGTACTGACTGATGGTTCGGCCCCATTCAACTTCTGGGTCTCTAAATTGTCCACGTGGCCAGAGCTAGCCTTTTATGCCTTGGAGGTGCTGGACTGCCCGGCGGCCAGCGTTTTGTCTGAACGTGTATTCAGCACGGCAGGGGGCGTCATTGCAGACAAACGCAGCCGCCTGTCTACAGCCAATGTGGACAAGCTGACGTTCATAAAAATGAACCAGGCATGGATCCCACAGGACCTGTCCATCCCTTGTCCAGATTAGACATTAACTACCTCCCCCTAACCATATATTATTGTACTCCAGGGCACTTCCTCATTCAATCCTATTTTTATTTTCATTTTACCATTATATTGCGTGGCTACCCAAAGTTGAATGAACCTCTCCTCTGTCTGGGTGCCGGGGCCTAAATATCTGACAATGGACTGTTCCAATGTTGGGTGACGTGAAGCCTGATTCTCTGCTATGACATGCAGAATGATTCTCTGCTGACATGAAGCCAGATTGTCTGTTACGGGACCTCTCTCCTCTGACTAGGTGCCTGGGCCTAAATATATGCCAATGGACTGTTACAGTGGTGGGTGACGTGAAGCCTGATTCTCTGCTATGACATGCAGACTAATTCTCTGCTGACATGAAGCCAGATTCACTGTTACCGGACCTCTCTCCTCTGACTAGGTGCCTGGGCCTAAATATATGACAATGGACTGTTACAGTGGTGGGTGACGTGAAGCCTGATTCTCTGCTATGACATGAAGCCTGATTCTCTGCTATGACATGCAGACTAATTCTCTGCTGACATGAAGCCAGATTCACTGTTACCGGACCTCTCTCCTCTGCCTGGGCGCCTGGGCCTAAATATATGACAATGGACTGTTACAGTGGTGGGTGACGTGAAGCCAGATTCTCTGCTATGGGACCTCTCTCCAATTGATATTGGTTAATTTTTATTTATTTTATTTTTATTCATTTCCCTATCCACATTTGTTTGCAGGGGATTTACCTACATGTTGCTGCCTTTTGCAGCCCTCTAGCTCTTTCCTGGGCTGTTTTACAGCCTTTTTAGTGCCGAAAAGTTCGGGTCCCCATTGACTTCAATGGGGTTCGGGTCGGGTTCGGATCCCGAACCCGAACATTTCCGGGAAGTTCGACCGAACTTCTCGAACCGGAACATCCAGGTGTTCGCTCAACTCTAATCACAAGGTAAGAGCCGTCATGTGCAGTGTATACACGTGTGTGTGCAGTGAGATGTAATTGAGGATCACCAGCCTCTTATATCACAAGGTAAGAGCCGTCATGTGCAGTGTTCTGTGCGCCGACCAGCACCAGATCAGGGGGCTGAGATACTCAGGACATGTCTCCTGCCTCCACACACTGCACTGCCAGGAGCTTAGATACACATGGAGCTCAGTGTTTTTCCCATCAGTGCAGCTTCATGAGGGTCTCAGTTTTGTGGGATGAGTTGTACTTTCTCTCGGCCTCGTTATCGGAGACATGGAACTCACTGATTAACCTTTATTTCTCTTTTTTTGGAGGTATCATGAAGAAAACCAGCAATACGAGCCTTCTCCTGAATGAGCCACCAAGGATGGACAGGATGGAGATCAGCAGAAGAATATTAGACCTCACCTTGGAGATCATCTCCCTGCTGAGCGGAGAGGTAAACTTTTCTAGATTTCTCTCCTCTTTATTGTATTCTGTAACAAGTCAGACATCGGGAAGGAGAATCCATCATAGGAAGTGAAAGGAAGAGTCTGGGGTCCTGGAGAACGGCCTCCAGACCTTCCAAGTGACGGAGAACCTGAAGATCAGCCCCCAGTATGGTGAGTGATGTGTCATGTGACCAGTGACCAATAGTCATGTTGTAGGAGCCATGAGAAGGTAAGTAGGCACATTGTACCAGGAGGAGAGGGCCGGAGGAGAGCACATGGCCCTTGAAGGGTTTATTCCCTAAGTGTCTCTCTCCATCCACAGGAGTACACAATAGTGAAAAAGACATTGGGGGACTGTGTGACTCCCATCATCCATCTCCAGGAGTCAGGAGGGCGGAGCAGGACCCCTCACCCCATCACAGAGCCTCACCCTCACCCCCTGATACATGAGCAGAAGATCCTAGAACTCACCCACAAAATGATGGAGCTGCTGACTGGAGAGGTGACACTGCTGGGAATGCTGGGAAATTCTCCAGTAACAGCACTGGAGGGGTCTGGGTGATGACGGTGTCATTGTGTTGTCAGGTTCCTATAAGGTGTCAGGATGTCACTGTCTATTTCTCCATGGAGGAGTGGGAGTATATAGAAGGACACAAGGATCTGTACAAGGAGGCCATGATGGAGGAGCACCAGCCTCTTATATCACAAGGTAAGAGCCGTCATGTGCAGTGTATACACGTGTGTGCAGTGACATGTAATGGAGGAGCACCAGCCGCTTATATCACAAGGTAAGAGCCGTCATGTGCAGTGTATACACGTGTGTGCAGTGACATGTAATGGAGGAGCACCAGCCTCTTATATCACAGGGTAAGAGCCGTCATGTGCAGTGTGTACACGTGTGTGCAGTGACATATAATGGAGGAGCACCAGCCTCTTATATCACAAGGTAAGAGCCGTCATGTGCAGTGTGTACACGTGTGTGCAGTGACATGTAATGGAGGAGCACCAGCCTCTTATATCACAGGGTAAGAGAAGTCATGTGCAGTGTATACACGTGTGTGCAGTGACATGTAATGGAGGAGCACCAGCCTCTTATATCACAAGGTAAGAGCCGTCATGTGCAGTGTGTACACGTGTGTGCAGTGACATGTAATGGAGGAGCACCAGCCTCTTATATCACAAGGTAAGAGCCGTCATGTGCAGTGTATACACGTGTGTGCAGTGACATGTAATGGAGGATCTCCACAGTTTCTTCTCACATTACATTAGAGGCTACGTGTTCTTTATATGTTAGTCATATCCATAGGGCTCCAGTCACATGATGAGAGCGTGTCCTTCTGGCCTCCATCGGGCCGGTATAGTAGACTATACTACAGAGACGTCTTGTACAATCCGTGTTCTGCATTGTATATATACAGGTCCTTCTCAAAAAATTAGCATATTGTGATAAAGTTCATTATTTTCTGTAATGTACTGATAAACATTAGACTTTCATATATTTTAGATTCATTACACACAACTGAAGGAGTTCAAGCCTTTTATTGTTTTAATATTGATGATTTGGGCTACAGCTCATGAAAACCCCAAATTCCTATCTAAAAAAATTAGCATATCATGAAAAGGTTCTCTAAACGAGCTATTAACCTAATCATCTGAATCAACTAATTAACTCTAAACACCTGCAAAAGATTCCTGAGGCTTTTACAAACTCCCAGCCTGGTTCATTACTCCAAACGGCAATCATGGGTAAGACTGCCGACCTGACTGCTGACTAGAAGGCCATCATTGACCCCTCAAGCAAGAGGGTAAGACACAGAAAGACATGTCTGAAGGAATAGGCTGTTCCCAGAGCGCTGTATCAAGGCACCTCAGTGGGAAGTCTGTGGGAAGGAAAAAGTGTGGCAGAAAATGCTGCACAACGAGAAGAGGTGACCGGACCCTGAGGAAGATTGTGGAGAAGGACCGATTCCAGACCTTGGGGGACCTGCGGAAGCAGTGGACTGAGTCTGGAGTAGAAACATCCAGAGCCCCCGTGTACAGGCGTGTGCAGGAAATGGGCTACAGGTGCCGCATTCCCCAGAAACAGCGGCAGAAGCGCCTGACCTGGGCTACAGAGAAGCAGCACTGGACTGTTGCTCAGTGGTCCAAAGTACTTTTTTCGGATGAAAGCAAATTTTGCATGTCATTCGGAAATCAAGGTGCCAGACTCTGGAGGAAGACTGGGGAGAGGAAAATGCCCAAATGCCTGAAGTCCAGTGTCAAGTACCCACAGTCAGTGATGGTCTGGGGTGCCATGTCAGCTGCTGGTGTTGGTCCACTGTGTTTTATCAAGGGCAGGGTCAATGCAGCTAGCTATCAGGAGATTTCGGTGCACTTCATGCTTCCATCTGCTGAAAAGCTTTATGGAGATGAAGATTTCATTTTTCAGCACGACCTGGCACCTGCTCACAGTGCCAAAACCACTGGTAAATGGTTTACTGACCATGGTATTACTGTGCTCAATTGGCCTGCCAACTCTCCTGACCTGAACCCCATAAAGAATCTGTGGGATATTGGGAAGAGAAAGTTGAGAGACGCAAGACCCAACACTCTGGATGAGCTTAGGGCCGCTATCGAAGCATCCTGGGCCTCCATAACACCTCAGCAGTGCCACAGGCTGATTGCCTCCATGCCACGCCGCATTGAAGCCTCCTGGGCCTCCATAACCCCTCAGCAGTGCCACAGGCTGATTGCCTCCATGCCACGCCGCATTGAAGCATCCTGGGCCTTCATAACACCTCAGCAGTGCCACAGGCTGATTGCCTCCATGCCACGCCGCATTGAAGCCTCCTGGGCCTCCATAACACCTCAGCAGTGCCACAGGCTGATTGCCTCCATGCTACGCCGCATTGAAGCAGTCATTTCTGCAAAAGGATTCCCGACCAAGTATTGAGTGCAGAACTGAACATAATTATTTGAAGGTGACTTTTTTTGTATTAAAAACACTTTTCTTTTATTGGTCGGATGAAATATGCTAATTTTTTTTAGATAGGAATTTTGGGTTTTCATGAGCTGTGGCCAAAATCATCAATATTAAAACAATAAAAGGCTTGAACTACTTCAGTTGTGTGTAATGAATCTAAAATATATGAAAGTCCAATGTTTATCAGTACATTACAGAAAATAATGAACTTTATCACAATATGCTAATTTTTTTTAGAAGGACCTGTATTGTAGATTATACATGGAGTTTATGGGCAATGTCCGCCCTGTACGACTGTTTGTCATCGATGTAGAGCAGGCGTGTGTTATGTAAGTCGTTGGGGCCTCAAAAAAATGTGAAAAAATTTGTAGTAAAATTCTTGTCCGGCATCGGCTTTAAATTGCTAAATGTGACCATGTTGTCCATCACTTAAGCGATTATCTGCTCATCCCCTTCAGACTGAACGTGTGACTTCTAGCAGTAACTGCATGTCCCAGAATGTTCCAGCTGCATTAGAGCGTGTTCACACAGGGCACATTTATTGTAGACATTTCCATGTATTGGGTTGTTTCTGCAGCAGGTGCATGGATTATTACAAGCCACATTCAGGGCAGCGGGACAGTCACAGAAATGTCTGCAACTGATCTGCTCTGTGTGAACTTGCTGGTAGATAACCAGTGACTGATCTGTGCTGCTCTTATAATCTGTCCAAAAAGGCGGGATTTTAAGGTTCCACATATAGAAACAACAGGCAGGTTCTGCAGGGGCGGGGCTTACGCTGCTCCATTGTGATAGAAAAGCCAACCACTAAGTGGTATAGAGGTAGACAGACTTGTGTAGCTGTGCAGCAGATCTGTCCTCCAGCCCAAGCTCCTGTGATAAATGTGGAGCATTTCTAGATTTACTCTGTACGTTTTAGACAGGATTAGTAAATCTTCCCAGTTGTTTACCCAATGGTTGCAGGGTGTCCAGACCATGAGACAGCAAAGCAGCTCCAAACCATGATGTCCCTTCACCAGCTCGAACCATGATGCTCCTTGTTTTATTCAAATGATGTCTAGTTGCTGTTGAAAGGCACAATGTGTTGGCAGAGAGCAGGGCTCGTTTCCAGACATGGTCAGGCTTTTCAAATTCTTTAGTTTTCTTAAGTCATTATTTACTGTATGTAATAAAAGTCATGACCTGGTGTAAACCAGAATCCTGGACTTTGTCAGGAAGTTATAGGAGCTTTGTAAGGCTGGGATCACAAGTGCAGTTTTTTGGCCAAAGTCAGGAATGGATTCCAAATGAATGAACGCTTCTCCTTCCTGCTGGATCAACTTCCAGCCTAATTGTAATGTTATAAGTTTGTCTACTCTGTAGTTTGCAAAAAATAAAATAAACCTTTAAAACAAATTTTAATTTTTATCTTAACAGAAAATCCCAGTAAGAAATGTGAAAATGTCATGTTACCACTAGATGAAGATATCCTGCAGCGCTCTTCAGGAGAAAACCTCATTACCCTTAATGTACATCCAGGACTTCACAGTACAGATCTGTCATATAATCCTCCTAATTATGAGGAACCTTCTCCTGACCAATCACAGATTGTTACCACAAGTACAAGTCAGAAAAGGATGAAAAGGTTTCATTGTGGTAAAGAATCCACAAACAGCTCAGGACTTTCTACACACCGAAGACGTCACAAAAGAGAGAAAATGTATTCATGTTCAGAATGTGGGAAATGTTTTACACAGAAATCAAATCTTGTTTACCATGAGAGAATTCATACAGGAGAGAAGCCATATTCATGTTCAGAATGTGGGAAATGTTTCACATGGAAATCAATTCTTGTTACACATGAGAGAATTCACACAGGAGAGAAAGCATATACATGTTCAGAATGTGGGAAATGTTTTAGACAAAAATCACATCTTGTTACACATGAGAAAAGTCACACAGGCGAAAAGCTGTACTCGTGTTCAGAATGTGAAAAATGTTTTACAATGAAATCAAATCTTGTTAGACATGAGAGAACTCACACAGGAGAGAAACCATATTCATGTTCAGAATGTGGGACACGTTTTACATATAAATCAGATGTTGTTATACATGAGAGAAGTCACACAGGAGACAAACCATATTTGTGCTCAGAATGTGGAAAATGTTTTACAATGAAATCAAGTCTTGTTAGACATGAGAGAAGTCACACAGGAGAGAAACCATATTCATGTTCAGAATGTGGGAAATGTTTTACATATAAATCAGATGTTGTTATACATGAGAGATTTCACACAGGAGAGAAGCTGTATTCATGTTCAGAATGTGGGAAATGTTTTACAAAGAATTCAAATCTTCTAAAACACAAGAAGAATCACACATGAGAGAAGCTGTATTCAGAATGAGAAAAATGTTTTTTTCTAAAACCATAATTAGGGATCATTAGTGAAGTCGCACAAGAGAGAAGCCATATGGCCACAATATAAGGAAACAATATATCACTGGGTCATAGACATTGTTTTCATTTCAGGTTGTATATTTGGATATAAAAGCTTAATTGATGCCACATAACGGCTTCTATAAAACATCTGATAAATCCTGTTTAGGAAGACATATATTCTGTTAGTTAATATTGGAATTGGAGCACCGCACACTATAATTACTGGCGCCAGCAAGGACTGTATATTCCTATTTAGTAGTATGCAAATTGAAGCACACAGATTATTCAGATGCAATTTCAATATTTTATTGGTGCGATATCATACAAATCGGGATCCAGTTACATCATGAATTAGATTAGTTAACCGCTCTCATTAATAATGGCGACCGCACGTTTCGATTCAGCGGTCTTATTATCTGTAGTTGGTGGTAGAGGAGGTCTGGGCTGGATCACATATATTCTGTTCATGACTTATATATTTAATCCTTACAGTTAACTCTTTCAGCCCTGGAGGGTTTTTTGCATTTTCATTTCTTACTTCCTACCTTTCCAGGACTTTTTTATTTTTCCGTTTACATAGCTGTATGAGCGCTTGTTTTTTGCGGGACAAGTTGCATTTTCTAGGGTTTTCATAGGAGCTAACAAGCGGCAGCTTCAGTTCATTACGGAGGGTCTGGCTATGACATTACTTAATTCTCTTAGGATAGGGGGGTTTATGCCATCTGGTCCTGGCGATTTGTCTTTTCAATCTTTTTAAGACACCGCTGTACTTTTTATAATCGGCATTTCATCTGACGGTGTTTTTCAATGAATACAGTGGAGAAAAAAATATTTAATAGCTTTACTTTCTCCTCATCGCATCATATAAAGGCTTTATAATACCTGAAGCTGAGTACATAAGTATTGCACAGAGCTGCAGATACTATACTAGACTAGACTTCTAGCTAGATATACAGTACAGACCAAAAGTTTGGACACACCTTCTCATTCAAAGAGTTTTCTTTATTTTCATGACTATAAAAATTGTAGATTCACACTGAAGGCATCAAAACTATGAATTAACACGTGTGGAATTATATACATAACAAAAAAGTGTGAAACAACTGAAAATATGTCATATTCTAGGTTCTTCAAAGTAGCCACCTTTTGCTTTGATTACTGCTTTGCACACTCTTGGCATTCTCTTGATGAGCTTCAAGAGGTAGTCACCTGAAATGGTCTTCCAACAGTCTTGAAGGAGTTCCCAGAGATGCTTAGCACTTGTTGGCCCTTTTGCCTTCACTCTGCGGTCCAGCTCACCCTAAACCATCTCGATTGGGTTCAGGTCCGGTGACTGTGGAGGCCAGCACCCCATCACTCTCCTTCATGGTCAAATAGCCCTTGCACAGCCTGGAGGTGTGTTTGGGGGTCATTGTCCTGTTGAAAAATAAATGATGGTCCAACTAAACGCAAACCGGATGGAATAGCATGCCGCTGCAAGATGCTGTGGTAGCCATGCTGGTTCAGTATGCCTTCAATTTTGAATAAATCTCCAACAGTGTCACCAGCAAAGCACCCCCACACCATCACACCTCCTCCCCCGTGCTTCACGGTGGGAACCAGGCATGTAGAGTCCATCCGTTCACCTTTTCTGCGTCGCACAAAGACACGGTGGTTGGAACCAAAGATCTCAAATTTGGACTCATCAGACCAAAGCACAGATTTTCACTGGTCTAATGTCCATTCCTTGTGTTCTTTAGCCCAAACAAGTCTCTTCTGCTTGTTGCCTGTCCTTAGCAGTGGTTTCCTAGCAGATATTCTACCATGAAGACCTGATTTACACAGTCTCCTCTTAACAGTTGTTCTAGAGATGTGTCTGCTGCTAGAACTCTGTGTGGCATTGACCTGGTCTCTAATCTGAGCTGCTGTTAACCTGCGATTTCTGAGGCTGGTCACCCCGATGAACTTATCCTTCGCAGCAGAAGTGACTCTTGGTCTTCCTTTCCTGGGGCGGTCCGCATGTGAGCCAGTTTCTTTGTAGCGCGTGATGGTTTTTGTGACTGCACTTGGGGACACTTTCAAAGTTTTCCCAATTTTTCAGACTGACTGACCTTCATTTCTTAAAGTAATGATGGCCACTCGTTTTTCTTTACTTAGCTGCTTTTTTCTTGCCATAATACAAATTCTAACAGTCTATTCAGTAGGACTATCAGCTGTGTATCCACCTGACTTCTCCACAAGGCAACTGATGGTCCCAACCCCATTTAAAAGGCAAGAAATCCCACTTATTAAACCTGACAGGGCACACCTGTGGAGTGAAAACCATTGCAGCTCAACAAGAGAATGCCAAGAGTGTGCAAAGCAGTAATCAAAGCAAAAGGTGGCTACTTTGAAGAACCTAGAATATGACATATTTTCAGTTGTTTCACACTTTTTTGTTATGTATATAATTCCACATGTGTTAATTCATAGTTGTGATGCCTTCAGTGTGAATCTACAATTTTCATAGTCATGAAAATAAAGAAAACTCTTTGAATGAGACGGTGTGTCCAAACTTTTGGTCTGTACTGTATATTTGCTGAATACATGAAAAGTACACAGAGTCCTAGGTGCTATGTTTCACTGGAGCAGTAGTGCTGGTGCCGGGCTGAGTACATATAAATAATGACATATAGTAATCAAATCAATAGTTGCACACAGCACACATATGTACATACAGAAAGATAAACTACTCCTTTCACCCCTCAGGCTTCGTCAGGAGGGGAGTATACAATTAAAAAGGGGTATATAAAGGGAAAGGAGGTGGGCAGTAGATGAATAATTAAAGGGATCACCTGAACAACATCATGTGTAGCGCGGCTCTGTCATGATGGATGGACATTATCTTTCAGCGTGTCCCCACGCTACCACTACACATGCGTGGCGTGCACGGCAGTGTGTGACGGAGCACATGCAGATGAGGTCTCCCAGAGCATGTATCCGGCCGCGTCTTGATGTGATCATGTGACCACAGGATCATGTGATCGGCAACGGAGCGCATTCCCCACACTAGAATAATCTGAAATGGCTGTTGTATATAAGTAAGATAGAATGTGAATTAGGCACACCATGCACAATAATCTAGAATGGCTGTTGTATATAGATAAGATAGAATAAATCGAATAGCTGGTATGCAAATTAGGCACACCATACAAAATGAGGGCCTATAATTAATACAGATATACCAAATAATCATATATGAACAACATCAATGCACATAATACAATCAATATGAACTCCATGATTTAGCAAATCCTGATGAAAGAACATGTTTAGTATATGTAAAAACTCAATAAGAGCAATTCCCTTACGTCCTAACCAGCAGCACATGTGGGGTTTATCCGCCCCAGTGAAACTGGTAGGACAGACGGAATATTTAATGAAGTAAAGTAATCAAATAAATCCACGCCCCCATTACCTCACTATAAGAGGCCAAACCCCCCATACATCAGTGTGTTATTTTCTGTCCTTGGGACTGCAGGACAGACGGGGGCAGCCATTTGGCTGCCGTACTCTTAGATTACATGCTAACCTTGTGTTTTTCTTTCAGGGTTGCAGCTTATCTGATGGAAGCTGATACTGCCGGCATGGTGGAGGCACGGAGCTCCTGTATTCAGCTTCCTGTTTGGCTTCCTCACATCTCCTGCGGGAGCTTGTGTTCCAGCGCCCTCTGGTGGTTTGTTGGTGAACAACAATGATTAAAGTTTGTTCAAACCTGGCGTCTGATGTCATTCTCGGCGCCAAATTTGAATATATAAAGCCTCCAGTCCTTCCAGGCTGTGCTGTTTGCAGCCTTGGATTGGTTACTGAGGCAAACTACTTTAGTTACTATCTTTCCTGTGTCTGGTAGGTTTGCTGCTTCTTTGTTTAGCTAATGAATAGACATTGTTCATTCATTTTAACTCTTTCTCTGCAGATAATGTCCTCTGCCAGTGATGGGGATCGGACTGGGCGCAAGACGTCATCCAAGCGCAAGCATTTGGTGTGTATGGATTGTGACACCCCTCTAGCAGACTCCTATGAATTTAATAGGTGTCCCTCTTGCCGTCCTCCTCCTCTGCCTCCTGATACGGAGCCTACCATACGGGACGTAGTAGTCTGGGTAAAGGACTTTGTGGAGTCCTCAATGAACACCTTAAGGGATTCCGTGTCATCCAGAAGATCCGGTGTCCGATCTCCTCTAAAAACCCACTCCTATGCAGGAGGAAGCATACCATACCGTGGACGAAGTCCATTCCTCTGAGTCTAGCGAGTAGGAAGAGGCTGGAAGGTACTCCTTTCCTGTAGAGAAGACCCAGAGGTTACTTAGATCCATCCGGTCGGGGGACCAGGATGTTGATCCCGGGGAAGCTTCAGAGTCCACCTCTAGGGGGCCAAGGGCCTTCAAAGTGGACGAGACTCTGTCTCGGTTAATGAAGCTAGAATGGAAACATCCTGAGAAGGCACCGGTCATCTCAAAGCGCTTCAAGTCCATGTTCCTGATTGTGACATCCCAATTAGACCAGTGGGGCACTGTGCCCAAAGTTGATTTGGCAATTGCAAAATTGTCTAAGAGGACTCTTGTCCCGGCTGATGAGGGCTCCAACTTACAGGACCCGATGGACAGGCGGGTAGAATGCACCTTGAGAAGGTCTTACTCCACTGCTGCTGCTGCATCTGTGGCTATATCCTCTACAGAGGTAGCCGTCTTCCTCCAAAGACGCCTCCTACAGGTGCAGTCGGATATCGACTCTGGCATATCCCGTGATTACATCCTGGTGCAGTTTAAGTCCATTCTACTTGCCGTGGAATTTCTGTGTGTCTCCGGCCCACAGCAGTTAAAATTAGCCTCTAAAGCTATGGCCCTCTCTTCAGCGGGTAGGAGGCCACTATGGCTAAATGCCTCCAAGTATAATTTATGCAGCCTCCCTTACGAGCCAGGAAGGCTTTTTGGGGCTGAACTGGACCGCATTATGGAGGGTCTTGCCGATAAAAAAGGTAAATGCCTCCCTCAAACCCCTAGGGCTGGATTATCAATTGGCAGAAGTCAGAGATTTCTCCCTCCACTACCAGGAGGTTTCTAGGGTTCATAATAGATTCTGCCAACATGACGCTCTACTTTTCTCCGGGAAAGGAAGTTACGCATTTCCAAGACTGAAGATCAACTCATGGTTCCCCGCCGGGTAACTATCAGAGTATTGATGAGGATGTTAGGCCTAATGTCAGCAGCCGTGGATGCGGTTCCTTGGGCCTTGTGGCATATTCGCCCTCTTCAAGCGGAAGTTCTGAGTCTATGGGATCGAACTCCCAGAGGGCTAGGGACAAAGTGCTCCCTGTCATCTCAAGCTCGCCGCTCACTGAGGTGGTGGAAACAGGTCAAAGACGGGAGGTCCTTGATCCAACCTTGTTGGATCCTGTTGACGACAGATGCATCCCTTCTAGGCTGGGGTGCCCATCTAGAGGAACTTCAAGTTCAAGTATCCTGGAGCCCTCAAGAGCGTTTGATGTCATCCAATCTGAGAGAACTCATAGCAATCCGGATGGCTCTCTTATTTTTTATTATCAGAAACAAGGCTGTAAGGGTTCGCTCAGACAATTCTACTGCGGTATCTTACATCAACAAACAGGGAGGCACCAGGTCTCAGAGTCTAATTCTGTCTTGGGCAGAGCAGAATTTTTCCCACCTTTCAGCAGTCCACATTCGGGGGTCCCTGAATGTGGTTGCAGACCAGCTCAGCAGAGGAGTCCCAGCTCTGGGAGAAATGTCTCTGAATCAGGAGATCTTTCATCAGATCACTCTCCGGTGGGGTCGCCCAGACATAGATCTCATGGCGACAAGATTCAATGCCAAAGTGGAAACGTTCTGTTCCCTGTATCGGGAGGACAATCCCTTGGCAGTAGATGCTCTGTCAATTCCTTGGGAGTTCAGGCTGGCCTACATCTTTCCTCCCATCGCCATGATACCCAGGGTATTGATGAAGATTCGGCAGGACCAAGCCTCAGTAATAGCTGTGATTCCATTCTGGCCCAGGAGGTCTTGGTTTACCCTGCTCATGCAGATGAGCTGAGGGCAATATTGGAAGCTTCCCCCAATGCAGAACCTGGTGTCCCGGGGCACTCAGCTCTGCCTGGATCCATCCAGACTCAATCTGACAGCCTGGAGATTGACGAGTCCCTTCTAGAGCCTGAAGGGCTATCAGCAGCGGTCTTAAGAACGATGTCTCATTCCAGAGCTCCTGCGCATTTTTCTTCTATGGTGTGCATCTCATCAAGTACCATCTCAGGATCCTCCAATATCAGCTATTCTCCAGTTCATGCAGGATGGACTAGATAAGGGCCTCAGCCCTTCTACACTCAAGGTACAGATCTCTGCTCTGTCAGCCGCCTTTGGCAGATCCTTACATCAAGACCCTCTGATTAAGAGGTTCCTTAAAGGAGCCGTACGTCTTAAGCCTAGCATTTCAAGACCTATACCGCAGTGGGATCTCTCAGTGGTGCTTAAAGGGTTGAGTGGTCCTCCCTTTGAATCCTTGGAAGAAGTGGACTTTAAGTTTTTATCCTGGAAGGTAACCTTTTTGTTGGCCGTAACTTCGGCCAAATGCATTTCAGAGCTTTAGGCTTTTTCGGCGTATGAGCCATACACTTTATTTTTACCGGACAGAGTCCTTTTATGTTTTTTACCCACCTTTTTGCCTAAGGTGCCCTCTGTGCACAACATTAATCAAATTGTGTCTTTGCCTGTGTTATGTTCCTCTTCTTCCTCTACAGAAGAAACTTCCCTCCATACTCTGGATGTGGCCAGATGTTTGAGAATCTATATTGAGAGATCCCGGGAGTTCAGGTCACAGAATCTTCTTATCCTGTTCTTTGGCAGGAAAAAAGGGAAGAAGGCCTCTAAGCCTACTCTAAGTAGATGGATCAGAGAGGCCGTCAGAGAATCTTTCGCGTCCCAGAATAGACCTCCTTCTGCCTTTGTTACTGCTCACTCCACCCGAGCAGTCTCTACTAGTTGGGCCGAAAGGTCTCTTATTCCACTGGAACAGATCTGTTCCGCGGCCTCCTGGAGCTCACATTCTACCTTTGTGAGCCATTATAGACTCAACCACAGGGGTTCAGAAGACACTGCCTTTGGGCGGTCTGTTTTGAATTCCATTCAGCATTGAAGTCCCTACCCTTTAGGTTAACTTCTTGCTAAGTCCCCACATGTGCTGCTGGTTAGGACGTAAGGGAAGCGTTAATTTCATAACGATAATTTGTTTTCCCTTAGTCCTAACAGCAGCACACAAATATCCCTCCCTTTGTTTGTTTTTTGAGAGTTTCTTGTTATGACACACTGATGTATGAGGGTTTTGGCCTCTTATAGTGAGGTAATGGGGGCGTGGATTTATTTGATTACTTTACTTCATTAAATATTCCGTCTGTCCTACCAGTTTTACTGGGGCAGATAAACCCCACATGTGCTGCTGTTAGGACTAAGGGAAAACAAATTATCGTTAAGAAGTTAACGCTTTTGCCCCATAAACAAGAATAAAAAGTGACGATAAATGTCATAAAAATGTATATATAATTCATATAATGTGTGACACCATCTAAAGCTAGTGCACATTAAAAAACGTGTGCAACAAGTGATAAATGAAGACTAGTTATTAAACAATATATATATGTTGTATGTGCTATATAAGACATATTGCCATCTAGAGCACACACAAATAAAGTGACGTGTACTCTGACATCACAAAGAAAAATATAATTACAGTAAATGGTAAAAACTACGAACGTGAGAAAAATCGTGAGCAAAAAAAAAACACACAAAACTACAAAAGAAAGTGACAATGGGAGTGAAGTCCACCCGTCCGGATACCAGACAGGTGTAACGCACTCCCACATATTAATAAAGTGCATCGTCAGGAGTGGAGGCCACCCAGACGGATGCAGTGCACCCCCACATACTAAATGCTCCATTGATATCTATTGATCTACGTTGATATCTATTGATCTCACATGCCATATTACAGATACATATTTTCACAGATACATATTTTCTTTATTTTTCTTTCTTTCTCTATTGTTCTGTTATTCTCCTTTTTCTTTAAATACTTGATATTAGTGATGGACGAACATCGTCCGGGATGGTTCGCGATCGCGCAAACGCGATCAAATGTTCGCTAACCGCAAGTTCGCGGCGGCCCCATTCACTTTTATGGCAGGCAAACCTGAAAAACCTGCAACTCATATTTGCAGCCACCAAATACTTAGTAGAAGTGCACAAATGGTAACGTGATGCTGGTAACATGTCCGCCTTTTTTTTTGTTTGTACAAGAGGTCCAAGTACGTTGCCACCCAGTACTGGTCCTTGCCCTTTACGCTTTTTATACGGGGGTCCCTCTTCAAACACTGGAGCATAAAGTCCCCCATTTGCACTAAACTGGAAGCGGTGGAGCGGCCTGGATCCTGCTCATCGTCCAGAATAATGTCGTCCTCGGTCTCCTCCCCCCAGCCACGGACAACACCAGGGATCCCAGGAACGTTTAAAGCATGCACAGCGGAAGAGCTGGTAGCAGTGGAAAGGGAGGAGTCAGCCGAGAAGGAGACTGAGGATGGAGTAGGAGGAGGAAAAGAAGAGGCAGGCCTGCATGCAATCCGTGGCGGTAACACCAAATCCCCACGGGTTAAATGCTTGACGGCCGTCAGAAGGTTCACCCAGTAGGCAGTAAAAGTTATGTACCTTCCCTGCCCGTGTTTGCTAGACCACGTGTCTGTGGTCAGATGTATCATGGCACCAACACTGAGTGCCTGAGATACATTTACTTGCCGCTGAATGTGGCCATATAGCTCTGGGATGCCCTCCTGGAAGAAATATTTCCTTCCGGGGACCTTCCATTGCGGTGTGCCAATGGCCACAAATTTTCTAAAGGCCTCCGAGTCCACCAGTTTATATGGCAGTAGTTGACGGGCTAACAGTTCCGACAAGCCAGCGGTCAGCCGTTGGGCAAGAGGGTTTTCCGGCATCATCATCTTTTTTCGCTCAAACATTTGTGCCACATTTGCCAGATGCTCAAGAGAGAAATATATCCAGAATTTTATGTTGAATGACAAGATTGAACAGTTGAACCACCATCTTATGCATACCGCCATTTTATGGTACTTTATTCAACACGTGTTTTGTACATGGACTATCTGCTGTGGAGGCGGCAGTGTTATATATGAAGAAAAGTTGAAGTTAATTGTAACGGATCTCCTGGCACCCTGACCGGGTACCTCCGTTGATAGATGCTCCTAGTGCTTTCCGAGGACTCCAAGCACTCCACTTGACACAATACGCACTGCAGACCCCATAACCTAGCAGCAGCTTGGTTGGGGTCTCACCGTCCTCCACCCATGCTGGACCCAAGACCGGGCTTCAGCTTCCAGTGGGTGAACCTCTCCTACATCCAGAGAGCAGGAGCCATTAACAAGCTCTTACAAGAGCTTATACTCAGGGGAGTATTGTGATATAGCAATCCCCAAGAGTGTAGTTATCGCATTCCCCAAACATGAGCCAAAACTTCATGAAGGTATAAAGCAGCCTCTTTATTTTAACACACAAGCATTTTATACACATCTTCCAACAAGGTTACCACCCACAGGGCTTTGTAAAAACAGCCAATAATCACGTACAATACACTCAGACACTCCCACACAAAATCCTCCCCTCTGCCCGTGATAGAATTACTTCACACAGGGTTGATGCAATCATCACAGGCAGGCGAATACACAATATCCTCTGTCCTGGACACAACCGAGACGTAATTCAATTATCTCTCAGGACAAAGGACATCGCCAATACACACAGAGAGACAATGGAACAGACCTCCCTACTCAACGTATACAATGTCCCACCCTTTTCAATACACATAGACATTTAACATCCCAAAATGGCACGAATTAGACCAGGGGTTCAAGTTAGTCCAAGTCCTTTGTGAACAAAGGAGGCCTGGCTGATGAGAGGGCCCATAATCCTGGGGCAAGAGGCTAGTAGCCAGGCCCCTCCAAAACCCAGTGGCAAGATTGGTTTCGCCACATTAATAAATAAGTTATTTCAAGCATTTGGCGTGCTCTTTAAACCTACTGCTTCCATAGAACTGCGCTAGAGGAATTACAGAGTAACAGACAGTCTGGTTGAACTAAAAAGTCAGAGATATCAAAATTCTACTAATGCCACAGCGCAAAAGGCCCTTCATAGTGCTGCGCCTGCCACAAACCTACCCACAGACATGATGTGCAATATGCTGAAGTATCACCCCACGCACAAACACCTGTGACGAGACGTGTTTTGCCCCTCAGGATTCATCAGGAGGTGAGTATGCAATTAAAAAGGGGGGTATATAAAGGGAAAGGAGGTGGGCACTAGATGAATAATTAGAGGGATCACCTGAACAACATCATGTGTAGCGCGGCTCCGTAATGATGGATGGACATCATCTTTCAGCGCGTCCTCACACTACCATCGCTCATGCGTGGTGCGCATGGCAGCGTGTGAAGGAGCGCATACAGGTGAGGTCATCCAGAGGATGTATCGGGCTGCGTCTTGATGTGATCATGTGACCACAGGATCATGTGATCGGCAACGTAGCGCATTCTCCACACTAGAATAATCTGAAATGGCTGTTGTATATAAGTAAGATAGAATGTGGATTAGGCACACCTTGCACAATAATCCAGAATGGCTGTTGTATATAAGTAAGATAGAATGTGGATTAGGCACACCATACACAATAATCTAGAATGGCTGTTGTATATAGATAAGATAGAATAAATCGAATAGCTGCTATGTAAATTAGGCACACCATACAAAATGAGGGCCTATAATTAATACAGATATACAAAATAGTCATATATGAACAACACGAATCAGCATAATATAATCAATATGAACTCAATTATTTAGCAATTCGTGATGAAAGAACATGTTTAGTTTATGTAAAAACTCAATAAGAGCAATTTTGCCCCATATACAAAAATAAAAAGCGACAATAAATATAAAAATGTATATATAATCCATATAATGTGCGACACCATGTAAAGCTAGTGCACAGAAAAAAACGTGAACGTGCCACAAGTGATAAATGTTATTAAACAATATATATATGTAGTATGTGCTATATAAGACATATTGCCATCTAGAGCACACACAAATAAAGTGACGTGTACTCTGACATCACAAAGTAATAGATGAAAGAAAAATATAAATACAGAAAATGGTAAAAACTACGAACGTGAGAAAAATAGTGAACAAAAAAACCCCACACAAAACTACTATAAAAAGTGACAATATATGGGAGTGAAATCCACCCGTCCGGATACCAGACAGGTGTAACGCACTCCCACATATTAATAAAGTGCATCGTCAAGAGTGGAGACCACCCATCAGAATAACTCCCTGGATCAGCGACCCCTCGCTAGTAGCTATAGCCTGTAATATTATTACGCTCCAGAAATACATCCAGGCCCCTCCTGAATTCCTTTATTGTACTCACCATCACCACCTCCTCAGGCAGAGAGCTCCATAGTCTCACTGCTCTTACCATAAAGAATCCTCTGCTATGTTTGTGTACAAACCTTCTTTCCTCCAGACGCAGAGGATGTCCCCTCGTCACAGTCCTGGGCACAAATGGATGATGGGAGTGATCTCTGTACTGACCCCTGATATCTTTATACATAAGAATTAGATCTCCCCTCAGTTGTCTTTTTTCTAAAGTGAATAACCCTAATTTTGATAATCTTTCAGGGTACTATAGTTGCCCTATTCCAGTTATTACTTTAGTTGCCCTCGTCTGGACCCTCTCCAGCTCTGCTATGTCTGCGTTGTTCACAGGAGCCCAGAACTGTACACAGTCCTCCATGTGTGGTCTGACCAGTCATTTGTAAAGTGGTAGGACTATGTTCTCATCACCGGCATCTATGCCTCTTTTGATGCAACCCTTTATCTTATTGGCCTTGGCAGCAGCTGTCTAAAAATGGTTTCTACAGCTTAGTTTGCTGTTCACTAAAATTCCTAGGTCCTTTTCGATGTCAGTGTTACCAAGTGTTTTACCATTTAGTATGTACGGGTGACTTGCATTATTCCTTCCCACGTGGATAACCTTACATTTGTTAGCATTAAACCTCATCTGCCACTTCTCTGCCCAAGCCTCCAATCTATCTAGATCCATTTGTAGCAGTATACTGTTGTCTTCCATGTGAATTACTTCATACAGTTTAGTGTCATCTGCAAAAATGTATATTTTATTGTGCAAGCCTTCTACAAGATCATTAATAAATATAATGAAGATAATAGGGCCCAGTACTGACCCCTGAGGTACTCCACTAGTGACAGTGACTGTCATGGATGAGGTATGGGAGGGAGCACCACACTAAGGACAAGAGGGAAGGTAGAAGTCAGTAGGCCCTAACGCTAGGGAAGGAAAGGTCACACCCTAAAGAAACCCTACTCCTTGCTCTTATTCTAAACCGTATAAGCAAACCTTGAAGGTAGGAGTGCTCATACACAGTAAACTAGAAGCCCTAGAAGCCCTCTAGCACCCTAGTAGTATGCACAGAGTAGGAACCAACCAGTTCCTTCCCAGATAAAGGAACAAGCATCTCTTTGAGGCCTAGTAACAGAGACAAGGGGAGAAACAACCAAACGTAAAGAAACGAGACACAACTTTTGAAGATAAGATGGACGAGCAGGAACACCAAAGATGACCACACTCTTCCACAAACCAAATAAAGCTATTCACCGCAAGGAGTGATGGGAGTAGCTAGACTAAATAGGTAATAGTGGTGACCACTATGCTGCACCTGAGACTAGAGGTGTGGTCATTGCAATCATCAACAATAAAAGAAAGTGAAACCAAAATAGGCTGTCAGATGACATCACGTGCAGCCAGTCTCTCAGATCTTCTAACACCCATCGCGAGAGGGACCGGGAGAGTACCGCCACTTCTATGGGTGGCCTCCAGATACACAAGACAACTTTATCTGGATGAGCTCTGTGAAAGGCCCTCACCAGGCGACTGGCATTAACGTCGGCTGCTGGGACCCACATCCTCTCCTCTGGTCTGTAACCCCTCCAGTGAATGAGATACTGGAGGGATCTACAGAGAACTCGGGAGTCAATTATCCTGGCAATTTGAAATTCCAAATTACCGTCCACCATGACAGGAGTGGGAGGCAAGGAGGACGGCACCACCGGTTCCACATATCTCTTCAACGACTTATGGAACACATTATGAATTTTCAAGACAAAAGGCTACAGGGTTATCAGTGGCAGTGATCTAATATGGACCAATAAGCCTTGCACCCAACTTCCAAGAGGGTATTTTCAATTTAATGTTCCTTGTGGACAGCCACATAGAATCACCCACTCTCAGGTCTGGACCACTCATACGTCTCTTGTCAGCTATACGTTTATACTTCTTGCACATCTTTTTCAGATTATTTTGAGTTTTCTGCCAAATACATGACAAAAGAGAGGAAAATATTTCTTCTTCAGGTATACCAGAAGTCTCTGTGCCAGAAAATGTACCAAATTGCGGGTGGAACCCATATGCCCCAAAAAACTGCGACTTATCAGTGGACTCCTGCCTACGGTTATTTTGGCAAACTCGGCCAAAGAAAAGAATGAAGACCGCTCCTCCTGGTTCTCGGAGACAAAACATCTCAAGTAAGCTTCCAGATTCTGATTCATGCACTCAGTCTGTCTGTTCGACTGAGGATGAAAGGCCGAAGAGAAGGACAATTGTAACCTCAGACGAGTACAGAAGACCTTCCAGAATATCAGATACCACATCAGAGGGAATACCATGTAGTTTCACAATGTTGTCGACAAACACCTGTGCAAGAGTTTTAGCATTGGGTAGACCTGGTAATGGTATAAGGTGCGCCATCTTACTAAATCGATCAACAACAACCAGAATCACAATCTTCCCTGAAGAATTTGGTAAATCAGTGATAATATCCATAGATAAATGAGTCCAAGGTCTGGACGGGAAGGGCAATGGAAGTAAAGATCTGGAAGGCCGAGTGTTGTGTCACCTTAGCTTGTGCACAAGTATAGTGATGTCCCGAACTATTCGCCGGCGAATAGTTCCCGGCGAACATAGCTTGTTCGCGTTCGCCGCTGCGGGCGAACATATGCGATGTTCGGTCCGCCCCCTATACATCATCATTGAGTAAACTTTGACCCTGTACCTCACAATCAGCAGACACATTCCAGCCAATCAGCAGCAGACCCTCCCTCCCAGACCCTCCCACCTCCTGGACAGCATCCATTTTAGATTCATTCTGAAGCTGCATTCTCAGTGAGAGGAAGGACAGTGTTGCTGCTGCTGCTGATTCAATAGGGAAAGCGTTAGCTAGGGCGGTGTTCTGTGTCCACAGACTCATCTGCTGTAAGGACAGCGTCCTGGTACATCAGTGTGCTTTTTTTTTTTTCATATATATATATATTGCAGTTGCCTGGCTGCCCGTGTGTGAGAGGCTGCAGGCTCAGTCACAGACAGCACTGTGTGCACACCATTCATACAGGGTGTGACAGAAAATACCTTGCAGATAAAAAAAATTCTATTTAATATTTTTCTGTGATCTAATCACATTTGCAAGCCTGTGTGCGTCAGGCCTACACAGACTGTATTTTGTCCAATGGCTAGTGGCTAGGCCTCCACTCATACCGTTACAGGGCGTCATTCACTCAAATACCTTTCAGAAAAAAAAATTCTATTTAAAATTTAACTGTGATCTAATCACATTTGCAAGCCCGTGTGTGTCAGGCCCCCACACATACTGTATTGTGTCCACTGCCCACCACTTATATAGGGTGGCACAGTACCTTGCACGCATAGTAACACTTATCTAATAAAAAATGACAGGCAGAGGCAGGCCACGCCGCAGGGGCCGTCGAGTTTCTGGTGCTGTGATTTCCACTGGCCCTGGAATAATGCCCAGTGTTCAGAGGCCACGTATCCTGAACCCAAAAAATTCGGATAAAATAGTTGACTGGCTTACATAGGACACCCAATCTTCAACAGCTTCCGCTAAGAACCTTGACGCACCATCCTCCTCCAGCTCAGCTTTTAGTGGCACAGTCAGACAGCATGTATCTGCACCCGGGGTCAACCAGACAGCAAGCCAATCAACGCATGCTGTTGCCACCACCAGAATGCCGTCATTGCAAAGCTCAGCAGTGTGGCATTTTTTTTGTGTGTCTGCCTCTGACAACAGCGATGCCATTTGCAACCTGTGCCAAAAGAAACTGAGTCGTGGGAAATCCAACACCCACCTAGGTACAACTGCTTTGCGAAGGCACATGATCGCACATCACAAACGCCTATGGGATCAACACATGATGACGAGTAGAAGCAGCACACAAGCTCAAAGCCACCATCCTCCTCCTGGTCCAGCATCTTCAGCCACGTCAACCACTGCTGTCCTCCTTGCCCCCTCTCAACCACCCACCACTCCGCCTCTCACCTTGAGCAGTTCCATCTCATCTGCCCACAGTCAGGTGTCTGTTAAGGAAATGTTTGAGCGTAAGAAGCCAATGTCACAGAGTCACCCCCTTGCCCGGCGTCTGACAGCTGGCTTGACGGAACTCTTAGCCCGCCAGCTTTTACCATACCAGCTGGTGGAGTCTGAGGCCTTCAAAAAATTTGTCGCTATTGGGACACCACAGTGAAAGGTACCCGGACGAATTTTTTTTTCTAATAAGGCAATCCCAAACCTCTACTCAGTGATTCAAAAGGAAGTCATGGCATCTCTGGCATACAGTGTTGGGACAAGGGTCCATCTGACCACTGATACCTGGTCTGCATAGCACGGTCAGGGCAGGTATATCACCTACACTGCGCATTGGGTCAACCTGCTGACGGCTGCCAAGCATGGAATGCGTGACTCTGCAGCGGAGTTGGTGACACCGCCACGACTTGCAGGCAGGCCTACTGCCACCTCCTCTACTCCTCTACTCCATCCTCTTCGCTAACCTCCTCGGCTGAGTCCTCTTCTGCTGCAGCGTCTGGCTGCACATCAACTGAACCCCCCCAGCTCCCCAGGGGCTATTCCACATCCCGGATACGACAGTGTCACGCTGTCTTGGGGTTGACTTGCCTGAAAGCAGAGAGCCACACCGGACCAGCACTCCTGTCCGCCCTGAACGCACAGGTGGATCAGTGGCTGACCCTCGCACCAACTGGAGATCGGCAAAGTGGTGTGTGACAATGGAAGCAATTTGTTGGCGGCATTGAATTTAGGCAAGTTGTCACATGTGCCGCGCATGGCACATGTGTTGAATCTCATCGTACAACGCTTTGTGCATAAGTACCCAGGCTTACAGGACGTCCTCAAGCAGGCCAGGAAGGTATGTGGCTATTTCAGGCGTTCCTACACGGCCATGGCGCACTTTGCAGACATTCAGCGGCGAAACAACACGCCAGTGAGGCGCTTGATTTGCGACAGCCCGACACGTTGGAATTCAACACTCCTAATGTTCGACCGCTTGTTCCAACAAGAAAAAGCCATCAACGAGTATTTGTATGACCGGCGTGCTAGGACAGCCTCTGCGGAGCTGGGAATTTTTTTGCCACGTTACTGGATGCTCATGCGCAATGCCTGTAGGCTCATGCGTCCTTTTGAGGAGGTGACAAACCTAGTCAGTCGCACCGAAGGCACCATCAGCGACCTCATCCCATTTGTTTTCTTCCTGGAGCGTGCCCTGCGAAGAGTGCTGGATCAGGCTATAGATGAGCGTGAAGAGGAAGAGGAAGAGTTGGGGTCACCATCACCACCAGAAACAGCCTTATCATCATCGCTTGCCGGACCTGCGGCAACGCTGCAAGAGGAGTATGAGGAAGAGGAGTCAGAGGAGGAATGTGGCTTTGAGGAGGATGAAGACCAACCACAGTAGGTATCCCAGGGTGCTCGTTGTTGTCACCTATCTGGGACCCGTGGTCTTGTACGTGGCTGGGGGGAAGAACAGACCGTCAATGACATCAGAGAGGAGGAGGAACGGGAAATGAGTAGCTCGGCATCCAACCTTGTGCAAATGGGGTCTTTCATGCTGTCATGTCCGTTGAGGGACCCTCGTATAAAAAGGATGAAGGAGAACGACCTGTACTGGGTGGCCATGCTACTAGACCCCCGGTATAAGCAGAAAGTGGCGGAAATGTTACCAAATTACCGGAAGTCAGAAAGGATGCAGCAGTTCAAAACCAAACTAAAAAATATGCTTTACACAGCTTATAAGGGGGATGTCACAGCACAACGGGAATCTAACAGGGGAAGAGGTGAAAGTAATCCTCCTCCTACCACGACCACGGCGGCAAGGACAGGACGCTTTACAGATGTGTTGTTGATGGAGGACATGCAGAGCTTTTTCAGTCCTACACATCTCCACAGCCCTTCGGGGTCCACCCTCAGAGAACGACTCGACCGACAGGTGGCAGACTAACTCGCCTTAACTGCAGATATGGACACTGAGGAGCGATGAACCCCTTGACTACTGGGTGTGCAGGCTTGACCTGTGGCCTGAACTATCCCAGTTTGCGATAGAACTTCTGGCCTGCCCCGCTTCAAGTGTCCTGTCAGAAAGGACCTTCAGTGCAGCAGGAGGTATTGTCACTGAGAAGAGAAGTCGCCTCGGTCAAAAAAGTGTTGATTACCTCACCTTCATTAAGATGAATGAGGCATGGATCCCGAAGGGACTGACAGTAGGGGATACGTTTGACTAACAAAAGGCCTGATGACATGCCTTGGCTTCAAAATGGTCCCCACACTGCTGTATTTAATGTCTGCATACCGGATGACTTTCGTGAATTCTCCGCCACCAACTAGGGTTCAAGCCGCAATGTTTTAGTCACCTTTCTGCCTGGAAAACATAAATTTTTCCGGCTGCTGCTACAACAGCGGCTGCAACAATACCTAATTTTTCTGGCCTCTGGTGCTGCACTGTGGCTGCAAAAACAAAACAAAAAAAAAGCACATACAAGTGTAAATTCCCCTTCGTGATCGTTACCTTGTTGTGGTGAAGGGGCTTGCGTATCACAGTGAAGCGATCATCACCTCTATGAGTGTGTTGGCAATGTTACCACACCCCAGATAAGGCCGTTGCTTCATTATGATCAGACCAAAAGCGATCGGGACGGCTGGATGTTTTTTCATAGAAAAAACTTAAATTTTTTATTTATCTTTTTTTAAGTTGTATGGGTTTTTAATACATAAAATAAAAAAATCATAATAAAGTCTCTTAATAGTTTATTAGAAATAATGCAGACAATTTAAAAAATCCCCATCAATTCCAATACAAAGCAAGTACAGAGCTCAGAACTAAATTATTCCAGGATGTCGTAATGGTTCGTTAATTCGACAATGGGTAATCAATTCGACACACGTCCCCGGATAGGGGACGTAACAGGGATTAAACTGATAGGAATAGTACTACAGAAAATACCACTCATATGGGGTGTCACAGCACATTGCTCCGTGCACGCGCAGTGCCCCAACTTGGGAGTAAGAGGACCGGCCAAGCTGCTTTTTCCATCTCCCGGTTCCTAAAATCAATTCAGTTTGGTGTATCAGAGTTTGGTCTGTGAAGGTACCCGGCCTAATTATTTTTTCACAAAAGGCAATCCCTGATATGGGACGTAACAGGGATTAAACTGATGAGAAGAGAACTACAGAAAATACCACTCATATCGGGTGTGACAGTAAATTGCACGGCGCAGACGCAGTGACCGTGGATTCAAACAAAGGGGAGGGAGACAGCGTTTTTTTAACCATCTCCCCGTTCGAAAAATCTATTCAATTCACCTTTCGGGGACCCTTGGTGTTGTACGTGGCGGAGGAAGAAACCTTCAATGACATCAACGGGACATGGCTAGCTTGGTATCCAACCTTGTGCAAATGGACTGTTTGCGGTGCATTAATAGGGGAGTTTGGTCTGTCAATGTCTGTGAAGCGGGCGTAACCCTTACACTACCTGATCCATACAACATCATACCTGATCGTATACACACACTGGATGTTTTAAACCACGTTGTTCAAAAATTTTAGGATTGTTAGGTGATTTATGCCCTTTATGGATTAAAATCCAACTCTGCGTCAACTATGTAATTTTCCATGGGAGTTTTGCCATGGATCCCCCTCCGGCATGCCACAGTCCAGGTGTTAGTCCTCTTGAAACAACTTTTCCATCACTACTGTGGCTAGAAAGAGTCCCTGTGAGTTTTAAAATTCACCTGCCCATTGAAGTCAATGGCGGTTCGCCCGGGTCACCCGTTCGCGAACATTTGCGAAAATTCGCATTCGCTTTTCGCGAACGGAAAATTTTATGTTCGCGACATCTCTAGTGGTGAGTGTGTCCATAAAGTGTGGGGGGGGGGGGGGAGGGCAGTCAGTTCTAGCTACGCCCCTGCATTTCAGTCTTTTATGTCGTCCATAGGAGACTCTAGAGAGGTGACCACAGCTCTGTACAGACTGTTATATCAGAACTACAAACCCCAGCATGTCCAGACAGTAATATATCAGAGGAGAGAACTACAACTCTCACAATGTCCAGACTGTTATATATTAGAGGAGAAAAGTACAGAATGTTATATGATATCTCAGAAGTAACACTCCAGGCTGTTATTGCAGGTTTCAGAGGCGAGAACTACAACTCCCAGCATTTCTCCAGTTCTGTAGGAAAGAAATCAGGAAATGCTTTCTCCATACAAGGATCATCCCTCACAGGTCACATGACCACAATTACAGCTCCTCCTCCTTCTTATCTACACTTTACAGCTGACCCCGCCCCTTCACTGATCACATGATGGTGACATCTTCACAGGTCGTTCACCACCTCCTCTCCTCTGCTGAGCCCCGCCCCGCCCCCTGCACCGATCACATGACGGTGACGTCACCCCCAGGTCCTTCACCACCTCTTCTCCTCTCCACTGCTGAGCCCCGCCCCGATCACATGACGGTGACGTCACCCCAGGTCCTTCACCACCTCTTCTCCTCTCCTGAGCCCCGCCCCCTGCACTGATCACATGACGGTGACGTCACCCCAGGTCCTTCAGCTCTGGCAGTGCAGCAGATACTGGGCAGGTCCTGGTCGGTAGTCAGGGCTCTTGTTCTCTCTGGTATCAGCCATTACTCCAGCCTGCAGGTAAGATGAGCTGTGAGGAGACAGTGTGGTGGAGAGCTCAGACATGTCACCTCTGGAGATTCTCCTCCATTACACACAAGGAATCCTTCTCCGCTCCTCAGATTAGTATGATGGGGGGGAGTAGTGGAGATAGTGGGGGTTGTCATCATTCGCTGGCCCCTGACTGTCCTGGTGAGGAGCCCCTGCCTCCAGGAGGAGAATGAATGGAGCGGGGGCCCGGCCTGAGCTCAGCTCTCTCCGGTCTCTTCTCTAGGAGTTCGGGACACAGCTGAGCACAGCCCAGAGGTGGGACCTGCATCTATCAGACATTATCTCCTGTGGAGCCACCAGAGATCTCCATGTTGGGGCCCCTGGAATCCATGTGGTGGGGCTCTGAGAAGCGGGGCCCCTCCAGGCTCAGGAAGTAATACATTTTTCTTACCTGAAGATGTTGTTTCCCGGAGTCCGCAGGCAGCACAGATTGGGGGATTAAGCCCTATCCCGACAGCTTGGCAGAAGATATAACGGCATAACAAGTTAATTGAATGGTTAACACACGACACATGCCCATATAAGCCCCTCCTTAGTAACCGGCAAACAAGTTATTATCAAGCAAATGAAATGTATTAGGGTGGGATCCCTGTGCTGCCTACGGATTCCAGGAAACTACATTTTCAGGTAAGAAAAATGTATGACTTCCTGATCGTCCTACGGCAGCACAACAGAATAATATGGCGTTTTTATCCAGTTAGATATAGTGGATTTAGCCGCCCTGTTTCCTTTCGACTTCTTTCCAAATTGCATGAAAAGATGTTCATCGTTTCTGGATGTTTCCGTCCTAGCTACATAAGCTAACACCGATCTTCTCACGTCCAGGGCTGAGGCCTCTAGAGCATTCTCTGCAGGGGATAAAGCCGGAAGAAGAATTTATTGGTGTAGGTTTAGAGTGGATGAGACTTTCGGCCTAAAGTCTGGTAAAGTTCTTAGTGAGAGTGCATCCCCCAGATCTCTCATGTATGGTTCACGGCATGATAGGGCTTGCAACTCCCAGACTACAAACATCTCTCTCCAATCCATGGTGAGCCGTCCAGACAGTATGGCTGATGATTCTTCACTAGCGAGCAAAATATCCATGTCTTTGCATTGTCCCTGGTGGCGTGGACAGCTGAATCTGGTGATCATCTCCTAGAACACACTGTCCTTCAGTGACCTTTCCCTTGGGTGGGTTTTCTGATGACTCAGAACATCTGCTGTCACATATTTCTCCCCCTTTATGTGAACCGCTGTCAGGCTTTTGATGTTGGCTTCCGACCATCTGAGGATCTCCTTGCACTCCTTCATCAACGATGGGGACTTTGTGCCCCCTTGTTTGTTTAAATAGTAGACGGTGGACGAATTGTCTGATTTCACCAGAACTTCCTTGTTCTTCAGGAAAGGGGAGCAGTGTAATAACGCCATTCTGACTGCTTTCATTTCCTTTAGATTTGACGTCTTTTCTGTGATTGTAGAGGTCTTATATGTGCCCACTGCATCCAACGTCAATGTCAGACTTCCTAGAATTCCCATGGACTTCCGTATAGACATTCTTCTTTGCTGGCACATCCGCATGACCTTCTTTATTTTGTCTGCCCTGGCCTTTGATATGGATATTGTCATTTCCTTTTGAGTTTATGACAAAACCCAAGAAGAGAATTTTCTGAGATGGTGAAAGTTGAGACTTTTTGAAATTGATTAAAAACCCATGTTTCTGAGGACACTTAATTATCATGTTGCTATGGAGCAATAGCACCTCTTGTGATGGTGCTCTGAGCCACCAATTGTCGAGATATGGCGAGGGGAGGCAGCAAAACTGAAGGTGCCATATAGAGTCGTCCTTCCTGATTAGTGATAGACAACCATCGGCCGGGACGGTTCGCAAACGCGATCGAATGTTCACTTTAAAGGCAGGCCAACTTGGAATACCTTCAGGTCATTTTTGCAGCCACCAAATACTTACTAGAAGTGCAAAAATAGTCCCACAACATGGACATTGACACCAGATGGATTATTCAAATTTGCGACCTCCATTCATTATTTTTTCAATGCGAAATATCGGCAATGTAATTTTCCCCTATGCACAAAATATGCACGGCCTACTTACAGAAACTGGGTTTCCACCAGACCGAAGTTGGATGCGATCAGAAAAGATGGTTGCCAACAATTTTCGCAACATTGAGGAAGAATCTCTGATCACTGTAAGTAATTTGACATTAAAGCAGTGTATTTGATTTAGAGTTGTTGCGATACCAAATTTTTGATTCGGTTTCGATACCATGAAAAAGTATTGCGATACTCGATACCACGCGAAAAAAATAAACCAAAAAAGCCACGTGCATTCCGCATTTTTAAAAATGGCGAATCGCGCAGTTTTTATTTATTTTTTTCTGTTCCGCGTTCACCACCTAGATTTTTTTTTAAATATTTTAATAGTTTGGACTTTTCTGACGTGGCGATATGTAATATGCTTATTATTTATATATTTTATATGTGAAATTGGGAAAAGGGGGTGATTTATACTTCATATTTTGGTGGGTTTTTTTTTTTTTTTACGATCAGAAGCTGCCACTGCACCACCAATGAGGGGGAGGGGAGAGGTCCCTGTGGCCACTGCCACCAATGATTTTTATCCTGGGGGTTGAGAGGGGTCGGCGCACTGTGCCACCAATGATTTTAATGGGATAGGGGGTTGAGGGGGGGCACACTGCACCACCAATGATAATTACCCCTTTATACAGGAGGCGGGTACTGGCAGATCAGCGGCAGTTAACCCCTTAGGTGCCGCACCTGAGGGGTTAACTGCCTCTGATCGCAGCTCCTTGTCAGGGGCAGGGTGCCGGCAATGCGATTTTGCTGCCGGCACCCGCCTCCTGTATTGTGTTAAAGACTGACTATATGGGACTCCAGACTTTTACTATCAGGCTACACAGAGCGGCGCCCAGCGATGTCCCAGCACTCACCGTTATTCCTGGGCGCCGCTCCGTTCGCCTGCAGTGCCCCATTACTGTCTCCTCTCCTGCTCCACATGCTGCTCATTACTATCGGAGCGATGGGAGGAGACATCAGCTTCACTAGTGGGCGTTCCTTCTCACTGGCTGTAGCGCTGTCCAATCGCAGCGCAGGGAGAAGGAACGCCCACTAGTGAAGCTGATGTCTCCTCCCATCGCTCCGATAGTAATGAGCAGCATGTGGAGCAGGAGAGGAGACAGTAATGGGGCACTGCGGGCAAACGGAGCGGCGCCCAGGACTAATGGTGAGTGCCGAGACATCGCTGGGCGCCGCTCTGTGTGGGAAATGGGAATAGTCCTATCATTGGTGGCGCAGTGCGCCCGCCCCTCCTCTGCCCCTCTCTTCTCATTGGTGGCGCAGTGCGCCCGCCCCTCCTCTGCCCCTCTCTTCTCATTGGTGGCTCAGTGCGCCTGCCCCTCCTCTGCCCCTCTCTTCTCATTGGTGGCACAGTGCGCCCACCCCTCCTCCGTCCCCTCTCTTCTCATTGCCGCCCCTCCTCCGCCCCTCTCTTCTCATTGGCGGCAGCAGCACAGGGGGAGGGAGGACAGCTTCCTTCTCCCCGTGCTGCTGAGAGAACATGAGTGCGCCGATAGCAGCGCGCTCATGTTCAGAGATACTGGGCTGCGCAGAAAAAACTGAAATCCCGGTATCGTATCGATACCGGGACAAAAGTATCGATTGGGTATCGAAATTTCGATACCCGCAACAACCCTAATTTCATTACATTTCACATGCATGTTATAACAATCACTGTAAATGCAGTGATCTTCTTGCTTGTCCTCCTCCCCCCAGGCACCATCCTCCTCTGACTCTTCTTCAGACGCCTGTTGACTTGTCTCAGATGGAGTAGCCCCCCCCCCCCCCGGGAATTCATTCAGCATTGCGACTTCCTCATCTTCCTGCTCCTCGACGGCTTGATCAATGACACAATGCAATGCACGCTCCAGAAAGAAGGTGTAAGGTACGATGTCACTGATGGCGCCCTGGCTGCAACCTACCAATTTGGTGATCTCATCAAATGGCCGCAGAAGTCTGCATGTGTCGCACATGAGCAGCCACTGGCGCTGGGAAAAAAACAAGCTCCCAGAACCTGTCCTGCCGCAGAATTCGTACAGGTAGTCGTTAACTGCACATTTCTGCTGGAGCAGCCTATCCAGCATATACAAGGTGGAGTTCCAGCGCGTGGAGCTGTCACAAATCAGACGTCTGACGGGCAGGTGGTGTCACCGCTGAATGTCAGTATGTCACATGGATCTTCTAAAAATGGACAGAGATTCTCCTGGCCTTCCGCAAGACGTCCTGGACCCCGGCTAAGTTCAGGACGTGTGCCATGCACGGCACTTGTGTCATTTTGCCCTGTTTCAGCGCGCTCAGCAGATTGGCACCGTTGTCGCACACCACTTTACCAACTGTCAAATTGAGCTGGGTTAGCCAATGATCTGCCTGTGAATGCAGAGCTGAAAGGAGTGTAGGACCAGTATGGCTCTTGGCTTCCAGGCACAACAGCTGCAGCACAGCATGGCAACGTCTCACTTGGCACGTCGAATAGGTTCTGGGGAGCTTGGGGGGTGCAGTGGAAGAGGCAGTAGCATTGGAAAAGGAGGAGTCAGCCGAGGAGGAGACAGGATGGAGTAGGAGGAGGAGAAGAGGCAGGCCTGCATGCAAACCGTGGCGGTAACACCAAATCTACACGGGTGCCACGGGTTGCATGCTTGACGGCCGTCAGAAGATTCACCCGGTGGGCAGTAAAAGCTATGTACCTTACCTGCCCGTGTTTGCTAGACCACGTGTCTATGGTCAGATGTATCTTGGCACCGACACTGTGTGCCAGAGATACATTCACTTGCCACTGAACGTGGCCATATAGCTCTAGGATGTCCTTCTGGGAGAAATATTTCCTTCCGGGAACCTTCCATTGCTGTGTTCCAATGGCCACAAGTTCTAAAGGCCTCCGAGTCCACCAGTTTATATGGCATTAATTGGCGGGCTAGCAGTTCTGACAAGCTAGCGGTCAGCCGTTGGGCAAGAGGGTTATCCGGCGTCAGCATCTTTTTTCGCTCGAACATTTGGGGCAAGAAAACCTGCCTTTTACCAGATGAACGCGACAATAGCACAGTGGAAGGTGGAGTGGAGGACAAATGGGAGGAGAAGGAGAAGAGGCAGGACGTGTGGCTTTGCAGCTTCTGATGGTGTTGCTCCCACTGGGCTTGGTGATGGGAGGCCAGGTGTCTTCTTAAGGCGGTCGTCCCTAGGTGAGTGTTGGGCTTACCGCGACTTATGCATTGACAGCACAGGCTGCAGATGGCAACACTATTGTCAGCAGTTAACACGTTAAAAAAAAGCCCACACTGCGGAGCCATGTGCCTGGGAGAGCAAGATGTGACCGTGCATGGTGCATGTTTTGTTCCAGATACATTAGCAGTCTGCTTTTTCCCTTTTGTGCACTGTAAGTTCTGCCTCCTTCTACCCCCTATCTGCTGCTCCGTCTCTCCCTCTGAACTCCCCTCCTCTTCTTCTCTTGTTGGCACCCATGTGACGTCCATCGACGCGTCATCATTGGATTCGTCACCTTCACCACCACTCACATTAGAGATCTCGGAGTAGGCAGCCACGCAGGGACCACCCTCCTTGGGCTGATCTGGGTACTGTCATCAGACTGCTGGGTGGCTACCGTTGATACCTCCTCTTCCTGATCCGATGCCAAGAATGGCTGCGCATCGGTAAGGTCTTGTTATGTATGGGAAAATAATTTCTCTGACTCGAGCGGAGGGGATATGGTGGTGGTGGTGTCTTTGGGTGTGCACACAGCAGAGAGTGAGGAGGGTGCAGAAGCGGAAGGCTGAGTGAGCCACTCAACCAAATCTGGTGCGCCCTTTGACGTAATCGCACGCACCTTCTGCAACTTCTCACTTAGGCTCCGGCCTGGTGCACCTGCCCAACCCCTACCACCCCTGCGGAATGGCCTGCCTCTTCCTCTGCCTGTCATTTTGAAAATGACCCTGTGACAAAAGTCCATATAGAAGAGCAGTATTTGTGGAAGAGGGTATATCGCACCTCTGCCTCAATCAGTTTTTTGGGGGGGGCAACTGGTATATCTCACCAGTAGAAATAATTTGTTCCAATAGCGTTTGTCACTCTGTGTGGCTGCGGTATCTCAGCAGAACCCCACACAACTGCTGCACAATACAAATGCACTATAATATACTTTCTATGTTAGAAAGTATATTATAAGTATATCGCACCCCTCTGTGTATCACACCTATCGATAGCACACCTATACCAGTCCTTAAAATTACTTTTGTGGCCCTATTAGCTAGCGTTTGGTGTCCCTAACAGTCTGTCTCTGCTCCACACAGCAACCTCTCCCTACACTGGCAAAACACTGAATGTAACATGGCGGCCAGATCAGGGTTATTTATAAGGTAGGGGGTGTGTCCATGTGCTGAAATGTCTCAATTGGCTGTCCTATACCACCTGATGGATGTGTCATGGGTCAAAGTTCTTCACAATGTAAAAGAATATGGCGGGCGCGAATATCGCCATATGTTTGCATGTTTGGCGAAGCGCGAACGTGCAAAGTATGCCACAAAATGACCGCTGGGCGAACCGCAAGGCCATCTCTATTCCGGATAGCAAACCTGAGGAATTTCCTGTACCTCAGGGCTATTGGCACATGTAGGTAGGCGTCGGTTAGATCCAGGGTAGCCATGAAATCTCCCTCGCTCAATAGAGGGAAGACTGATCTGATAGTTTCCATTTTGAAATGGGACTTCTGAATATGCTGGTTGAGGATCGTCCGATCTATCACCAACCTCCACCTGTGACCTGGTTTGGGTACCAAAAATATTCTTGAGTAGAATCCAGAACCTTGTTGATGTTCTGGGACCCACTCCATGGCTCTTTTGTCCAGAAATTCTTGTACTAGGGGAAGAATATGCGGATCTTGTTCGCTGTTTAGACAAAATCTTTCTGGTGGTGTTTTTATGAAATCCAGGGAATAACCGTTTCTGATGATGGATAGAACCCATCTGTCTTTTTTGGTGGCGGGGTAAGGTGGCGTCATGACTGGGAGCGGGTTTCGCCTTGGAGCTGGATGCGGTATTCTGGGCCCTCCTTTGGCCATATCGCCCAAAGCGATTGGCTTTGTAATTCCTCTGACTTTTTGGGGATGTTCTGAACCTGCGTCTGAACCTTTGTGGTTCTTTTTTGTTGGTACCTGGGAAGATTCCTGGAAAAAAGGGTAATGAACAGAAGTTTTTTTTGATGACACATCCCCTTTCCATTGCTTTATCCATAAAGCTCTTCTCACTGAGTTAGTGATTGCCAAATTTTGGGATGATAACCTCAGTGTATCTAAAGGAGCGTCGCATAAATATTCAGCCGCATTCTTTATTATGCGGCTGATTAAACATCCTCTCTTGGGACGCCTTCTTCAATGTCCTTCTTCAATGTCTGGCTTGACCAGATTCTGAGAGACCTGGCGACTGGAACGGATGCCAAGGCTATTTTAGAAATAGCCGCTGATGCCGTATAAGACTTCTTGGCCAGAGTATCTGACTTTTTATCCATAGGATCACTCAACAGGGCCGACTAGCGCAAGATCAGCCTTAGGTGGATTCTGCCAAGAAGACGCGGCTTCCAGATCTGTCTAATATACAGCTTAAAATCTGCCGCCCAGGTCCACCCAACCTTCAGGTTTTTCCCAAACAGATTTTAGCCACGTATTATGACAGGGGTGAGATGGTAACAGCTTAGCAGCTGACACAGGGAAGTAATATAACCCCTCCTTGGGTGCCTTATTCTGCACATCCCTATCTGATTCCATGACGTGTTTAATAGACTTTATTTTTACTCATATTCCTGAGTATCCTCCGAGTCAGAGGAAGATTTAGAAAGGGAAATACTAGATGCAGGAAGCGAACTAGCATGTATTGTAGTTTTACGCCTCTTTGTCGAGGGTTCCACATCCTTCATTATTTCTGACATATTGGACTTGACTCATGTAAAAAATGACTGTGCTTCTGACTGGAAGTTTTCATAAGTTTCTTGCATCTGCCTTTCTGGTAGTGCTGCACAAAGCTCACATACATCCTCCCACGGCAAGGGCTGTATACAGGAGTGGCACTGTCTGTGTCTAGACTTCCCAGTCCTCTTTCCATTTGAAGCTGACGATCTGGACATCTATAGTATAAAAAGCTACTATAAGGATAATCCCTGGCAATACCTGTTAACAGACTATTAATAATGCATACTAATTATAGGCACTTTCACAGTAACCATCCGCATCACATTACTTCTACCTGTATCTCACTTTCACAGTAGTACAGACAGCAGTTATGGTAAAATGAAAGTTCCGCTGCTGCTTTCACAGTAGCATTACTTACATTACTGGCAATGAGACTCGGCTGCCCTGTTTAGAGTGCGAGGGTTTACTTACAGGATCCGGCCGTCTTTTAAAACTCCCGCTTTAGAACGACCGTGTTTGTCCGCGTCACCGGTGTGACATCACTCGGCTGCTTAACCCCGCAACTCTCTTCCCGGCCGGCGCTTCTACGTGCCATCCCGGGGACAGCCCAATGACTGATACCTATGGCTCATGCACTGCCGCCATGCAAGTAATATATCGTAAAATCCTGCGAGACGTTCACTGTCTCGCAACTCTCTGTATCTAAAATGCTGGAAAATCATACTGTGACCTTCTGCACAGAAAGAAAAAAAACTTGTTTGTCTGTTACTAAGGAGGGGCTTATATGGGCATGTATAGTGTGTTAATTATTCAATTAACTTGTTATGCTGTTATATCTTCTGCAAGTTGTCGGGATAGGACTTAATCACAATCTCTGCTGCCGTAGGACGATCAGGAAGTGCGGTTCTGGAGGTGACATCTGGTTTTGTCCCCTGGATGATTTTCTCTCCTCTTCTCATAAAGGCGCCTGCAGTACTAGAAGCCTCCAGCTCCTCCAGTTCTCTCCTCTTCTCCTGAATGACCACCAAGGATGGACAGGAAGGAGATCAGCAGAAGAATATTGGACCTCACCTTGGAGATCATCTCCCTGCTGAGCAGAGAGGTAAACTTTTCTAGATTTCTCTCCTCTGTATTGTATTCTGTAACAAGTCAGACATCGGGAAGGAGAATCCATCATAGGAAGTGATAGGAAGAGTCCAGGGTCCTGGAGAACGGCCTCCAGACCTTCCAAGTGATGGAGAACCTGAAGATCAGCCCCCAATATGGTGAGTGATGTGTCATGTGACCAGTGACCAATAGTCATATTGTAGGAGCCATGAGGAGGTAAGTAGGCACGTTGTACCAGGAGGAGAGGGCCGGAGGAGAGCACATGGCCCCTGAAGGGTTTATTCCCTAAGTGTCTCTCTCCATCCACAGGAGTACACAATAGTGAAGAAGACATCAGGGGACTGTGTGACTCCCATCATCCATCTCCAGGAGTCAGGAAGGTGGAGTAGGACCCCTCCCCCCATCACAGAGCCTCCCCCTCACCCCCTGATACATGAGCAGAAGATCCTAGAACTCACCCACAAGATGATGGAGCTGCTGACTGGAGAGGTGACACTGCTGGGAATGCTGGGAAATTCTCCAGTAACAGCACTGGAGGGGTCTGGGTGATGACGGTGTCATTGTGTTGTCAGGTTCCTATAAGGTGTCAGGACGTCACTGTCTATTTCTCCATGGAGGAGTGGGAGTATATAGAAGGACACAAGGATCTGTACAAGGAGGCCATGATGGAGGAGCACCAGCCTCTTATATCACAAGGTAAGAGCCGTCATGTGCAGTGTGTACACGTGTGTGCAGTGACATGTAATGGAGGAGCACCAGCCTCTTATATCACAGGGTAAGAGCCGTCATGTGCAGTGTATACACGTATATGCAGTGACATGTAATGGAGGAGCACCAGCCTCTTATATCACAAGGTAAGAGCCGTCATGTGCAGTGTATACACGTGTGTGCAGTGACATGTAATAGAGGAGCACCAGCCTCTTATATCACAAGGTAAGATCAGTCATGTGCAGTGTATACACGTGTGTGCAGTGACATGTAATGGAGGAGCACCAGCCTCTTATATCACAAGGTAAGAGCCGTCATGTGCAGTGTATACACGTGTGTGCAGTGACATGTAATGGAGGAGCACCAGTCTCTTATATCACAACGTAAGAGCCGTCATGTGCAGTGTATACACATGTGTGCAGTGACATGTAATGGAGGAGCACCAGCCTCTTATATCACAAGGTAAGAGCCATCATGTGCAGTGTATACACGTGTGTGCAGTGACATGTAATGGAGGAGCACTAGCCTCTTATATCACAAGGTAAGAGCCGTCATGTGCAGTGTATACACGTGTGTGCAGTGACATGTAATGGAGAAGCACCAGCCTCTTATATCACAGGGTAAGAGCTGTCATGTGCAGTGTATACACGTGTGTGCAGTGACATGTAATGGAGGAGCTCCACAGTTCCTTCTCACATTACATTAGAGGCTACGTGTTCTTTATATGTCAGTCATATCCATAGAGCTCCAGTCACATGATGAGAGCGTGTCCTTCTGGCCTCCATCGGGCCGGTATAGTAGACTATACTACAGAGACGTCTTGTACAATCCGTGTTCTGCATTGTATATATATTGTAGATCATACATGGAGTTTATGGGCAATGTCCGCCCCTGTACGACTGTTTGTCACCGATGTAGAACAGGCGTGTGTTATGTAAGTCGTTGGGGTCTCAATAAAATGTGAAAAATTTCAATTCTTGTCTGACATCGGCTTTAAATTGCTAGATGTGACCATGTTGTCCATCACTTCAGCGATTATCTGCTCATCCCCTTCAGACTGAACGTGTGACTTCTGGCAGTAACTGCATGTCCCAGAATGTTCCAGCTGCATTAGAGCGTGTTAGAGCGTGTTCACACAGGGCACATTTATTGTAGACATTTCCATGTATTGGGTTGTTTCTGCAGCAGGTGCATGGATTATTACAAGCCACATTCAGGGCAGCGGGACAGTCACAGAAATGTCTGCAGCTGATCTGCTCTGTGTGAACTTGCTGGTAGATAACCAGTGACTGATCTGTGCTGCTCTTATAATCTGTCCAAAAAGGGGGGATTTTAAGGTTCTGCAGGGGTGGGGCTTACGATGCTCCCATTGTTTCCAGACATGGTCAGGCTTTTCAATTTTTTTAGTTCTGTTAAGTCATTATTTACTGTATGTATTAAAAGTCATGACCTGGTGTAAACCAGAATCCTGGACTTTGTCAGGAAGTTATAGAAGCTTTGTAAGGCTGGGATCACAAGTGCAGTTTTTTTGGCCAAAGTCAGGAATGGATTCCAAATGAATGAACGCTTCTCCTTCCTGCTGGATCGACTTCCAGCCTAATTGGATGGTTATGCGTTTGTTTACTCTCTAGTTTGCACACAAAAAAAAATATGAAAATTTGTTTTAAATTTTATCTTTACAGAAAATCTCAGTAAGAAATGTGAAAATGTCATGTTACCACTAGATGAAGATATCCTGCATCGCTCTTCAGGAGAAAACCTCATTACACTTAATGTACATCCAGGACTTCACAGTACAGATCTGTCATATAATCCTAGTTATGAGGAACCCTCTCCTGACCAATCACCGATTGTTACCGCAAGTACAAGTCAGAAAAGGATTAAAAGGTTTCATTGTGGTAAAGAATCCACAAACGGCTCAGGACTTTCTACACACCGAAGATGTCACAAAGGAGAGAAAATGTATTCATGTTTAGAATGTGAGAAATGTTTTACACAGAAATCGAATCTTGTTAAACATGAGAGAATTCACACAGGAGAGAAACCATATTCATGTTTTGAATGCGGGAAATGTTTTACACAGAAATCCAATGTTGTTAAACATAAGAGAATTCACACAGGAGAGAAGCCATATTCATGTTCAGAATGTGGGAAATGTTTCACACTGAAATCAAATCTTGTTACACATGAGAAATGTCACACAGGAGAGAAGCCATATTCATGTTCAGAATGTGGGAAATGTTATACACAGAAATCAAATCTTGTTACACATGAGAAATGTCATACAGGAGAGAAGCCATATTCATGTTCAGAATGTGGGAAATGTTATACACAGAAATCAAATCTTGTTATACATGAGAGACGTCACACGGGAGAGAAACCGTATTCATGTTCGGAATGTGGGAAATGTTTCACACTGAAATCACATCTTGTTATACATGAGAGATGTCACACGGAAGAGAAACCGTATTCATGTTCGGAATGTGGGAAATGTTTTACACAGAAATCACATCTTGTTATACATGAGAGATGTCACACGGGAGAGAAACCGTATTCATGTTCAGAATGTGGGAAATGTTTTACACATAAATCCAATGTTGTTAAACATAAGAGAATTCACACAGGAGAGAAGCCATATTCATGTTCAGAATGTGGGAAATGTTTCACACGGAAATCAAATCTTGTTACACATGAGAAATGTCACACAGGAGAGAAGCCATATTCATGTTCAGAATGTGGGAAATGTTATACACAGAAATCAAATCTTGTTAGACATGAGAGATGTCACATGGGAGAGAAACCGTATTCATGTTCGGAATGTGGGAAATGTTTTACACGGAAATCATCCCTTGTTAGACATGAGAGAAGTCACACATGAGAAAAAGCATATTCATGTTCAGAATGTGGGAAATGTTTTACACAGAAATCAAGTCTTAAACATAAGAGGAATCACACATGAGAGAAGCAGCATTCAGAATGAGAAAAATGTTTTTGTTTCTAAAGCCATAATTAGGGGTCATTAGTGAAGTCACACAAGAGAGAAGCCATATGGCCACATTATAAGGAAACAATATATCACTGGGTCATAGACTTTGTCTTCATTTCAGGTTGTATATTTGGATATAAAAGCTAAATTGATATCACATAACGGCTTCTATAAAACATCTGATAAATCCTGTTTAGGAAGACATATATTCCGTTCATGACTTATATTTTAAACCTTACAGTTAACCTTTTCAGCCCGGAGTTTTTTTTTTTGCATTTTCATTTTTTACCCCCTGCCTTTCCAGGACTTTAAAATTTTTCTGTTTACATAGCTGTATGATCGCTTGCTTTTTGCGGGACAAGTTGCATTTTCTAATTCCACAATTTACCGGCAATATTGCAAACGATGTAGTGAGGAAAATTATTATTTTTTTCTTTTTACGGTGTCCTCTATATGGTAAAACTGACCTGTTCCTTCCATTCTCCAGGTCAATAAAATTACGGCGATACTACATATGTATAGTTTTTCTTGCATTTTAATACTGAAAAAAAGTTGAAAAAAAAAGTTTTTTTTCCTTTTCTTCGCCATATTGTGACCTCTATAATTTTTTTGTATTTATGTGTACGGAGCTGTGTGAGGGCAAATTTTTTGAGGGATGAGCTGTAGTTTTCATTCATACTATTCTGGGGTATTTTTTTAATCACTTTTTTTATTTATGAAATTTAATTTTACTTTATTTAATTTTTTGTGGGAGGTGAAGAGACCAAAAAAACAGCTAATCAACCATTTTGACTTTTCCATTTCATCCACCACGACGGCCACAATGATATTGACCCTTGACCTCTGTAGGGGCAGGAACAAGTGAAAAGAGTTTAAATTCCTCCCACCCCTCCACCTCCTCAGTGCTTTCCTGCCCCTACAGGGGCCAACATGTGGAGAGAGCCCTCCTGTCGGGAGGGTTGAAGTATCCTATTCAAGATTGTTTCCTACAGGAATCTCCTGCTGTCCTCCCGCGGCAAGGGCTAAGGCTGGACAGCATGGAGCAACTAGGACCCTCGTCCCCCCGGCCTATGCTGGGGCATGCGGTCCTCCCTTTCCTCGAGACCTCCTTCCTCGCATCAGGAAGCAGTCTGGGGTGCCGGCTTCACACTGAGGTTCGCGCGCTGTGTTTGGCGTCTTTCTTGCATCCACATGACCGGCCAGGGGAGTAGGTGCGGCGCATGAAGTGCAAGCATTAGGAGGCAGACCGCGCCGACGCACGCACCTATACAGAGCTTGGTGCGACGCAGGCACACGCCGGGGCTGCTGAAGAGATCGCGATTCAAGCCAGCATTTGCCTGCAATCACCACGATGTCGGTGACACCTACTCCCCGCCACGAAGGTCCTGATCCCTCTGCCGTCAGTACTGTGAGTCCCCCCCCCCCCTGTGGTATATTTGGTTGTTCCCTCACTTCCAGGGTACTAAAGAGTAAAGCAAAAGTGAAGTTACTAAAGTGTAATGCTTGCTCAAAAAGGCTACCGGAGAATTATAAGAAAAGACTTTGCAAGTCTTGCACAGCTGAAATCTGGAAGGAAGAACAACCAAATATTCTTACAGAGATTAAATCCTTTATTCTGGACGAGATTAAGTCTTCCTTGCCTTCTATGTTGACTCCCGGCAGTACTCCTAATCCTCCCAAGAAACGCAAGCTCTTTGTTATATCCTCAGATGCTGAGGATGCTGAAGAAGCCTCCGTCTCATCCAGACAAATTTATAATGAGGGGGAGATTTTGGATGAGGATAAAAAATATTTTTTCTCTTCGGATTAAATGGAGGAACTGCTAAGGGTTGTCAGGTCTACAATGGAGATTGAGGACACCCCATAAACCCTGTACTGTCCCGGATGAGATGTTCGGGGGTCTTAGATCAAAGACATCCATCGTTTTCCCAATAAACTAAAATATACGGGAAATGATTTATGGAAGAGTGGTTTGATCCAGAAAAAAGTGGCCAAAGTGGTAAAGAGAACGGTTTTACCTTTCGAGGTCTCCTCTCAGCTTGGCGATCCAATGCATCGAAAAGCGGACGGGCTGCTAAAAAAGTCCTGGGAATCTGCGATGTTTGGGATCAAAACAAACATAGCAGCAACATCCGTGGCCAGGGCTATGTACATCTGGTTAGGAGAGCTCGACGAACATCTGAAAAATAAAACCTCTAGAGAGGAGATTTGTGATTCTATCCCGCTTCTCCGATCCGCTACAGCATTTCTAGCTGATGCCTCCACGGAATCGATCCGCTTCTCCGCAAAAGAAGCTGCTTTTTCCAATGCCGCCCGCCGGGTGCTATGGATGAAAGCCTGGTCAGGGGACAAAGCCTCCAAAGCCAAACTCTGTTCTATCCCATTCTCGGGAGAATTTGTATTTGGACCCACTCTAGACAAAATTCTAGAAAGAGCTGCAGATAAGAAAAAGAGTTTTCCTGAGGATAAAGAAACTAAAAGGAAGCCGTTTCGTCAGTTTCAACCCCAACAGAGATCCTATAGGAATAAAGGAAAATCTGGAAGATGGAGCTACCCTAAAGGAGGAAGAGGGCGACGCTTCATCCCTAATCCTCAAAACAGACAGGCCAAACAGCAATGATGCCGAGGTAGGGGGCAGACTGATGCGCTTCCTATCTTCTTGGGAACAGATCACCTCAAACCCCTGGGCACTATATATCATCTCCCAGGGTTACAAGAATTCACATCAGTCCCCCCAAAGAGATTCCGTATCTCTTCCCAAAACAGGGCAGAATTACCAAAGATATGGCAGGGCGTCCGAGATCTTCTGAGTCTGGGTGTAATCCAAAGAGTTCCAAAACCATAAGAGAGAAAGGGATTCTACTCCAACCTTTTTTTGGTAAAGAAACCAGACCAGTCCTTCCGGACTATAATAAATCTAAAGCCATTAAACGGGTCCATTCTATACAGGAAGTTCAAGATGCGGACCATCTCATTCACAATTCCTCTCATCCAAAAGGGGGCATTTATGTCGTCAATCGACCTCAAGGATGCCTATTATCATATCCCTATTCACCAGCTCTCTCAGAAGTACCTACGGTTCGCACTAAAAGGTTCGGACAGTTCAATCCACCACTTCCAGTACGTCACTCTTCCATTTGGCATCTCCTCTGCACCTAGAATTTTTACAAAACTCGTGGTAGAGATGGTGGCTTATCTTCTCCAAGAGGGCATAATGATCATTCCATACCTCGACAACTTTCTCATTCTCAGCAGGACAAAAGAAGAAAACCTATTGACAACTCACAGGTTTTCAGAAACTCTAACGCATCTCGGTTGGATTATAAACAAAAAGAAGTCCACAACCACTCCATCCAGGAGAATAAGGTTCCTAGGGGTAGAACTGGACTCAACCTTACTAAAAACCTTTCTTCCTCAGGACAAAACAGAGATTCTGATAAAGAAGGTTGTGGCATTTCAGAGATCTCACAGATGCTCCATCAGGGAAGCCATGAGCTTATTAGGAAGCCTAACCGCCTGCCTACCATCAGTACCTTGGTGCCAGAGCCACACGAGAATGAAAGACAGGGAGACCTGGACAGACTGATCCGGATACCACAATCTGTGAAATCAGATCTCAACTGGTGGAAACAAAGGAAAAGACTACTCAAGGGATTGGATTGGCGGAACCGTCCAGAGGTTCAAGTAGTAACGGATGCAAGTCTCAAGGGCAGGGGAGCCAAAATAGGAGACCATTTTTTCAGGATACCTGACCAGAGGACATAAAAAGAAATTCATCCAACTTCAGAGAACTATACGCAGTTCTCAAGGCCATAACAAAAGGAGAAGGTTTGTTAAAAGATCAGCATCTAAAGATCCTGTTCCACAACACCACAACGGTGGCATATCTGAGACACCAGGGAGGAACAAAGTCTAGCCTGCTAGGAAAAGTGGCAAAAAGAATCTTCTCTTGGGCAGAAAGAAACAACTTATTGCTCTCCGCTGTCCACTTGAAAGGATGCAAAAATACAGTGGCAGACTACCTGAGCAGAGAATAGATCCGGGAGAATGGTCCCTGAACAGGAGGATCTGTCAAAGGATATCCGAAATATGGGGTCATCCTGAAATAGATTTATTTGCTTCCAAACGAAATACTCAGGTAGATCTCTTTTGCTCCCTAAATCCAGGGGACAGACCTTGGGCCATAGACGCTCTATCAATACCCTGGAAATGGAGACTAGCGCACGCGTTCCCTCCAATACCTCTAATCCCTCGAGTCATCCAGAAGTTCCTAGGAGAACCAACCACTCTAATCCTGATAGCTCCTCTATGGCCAAAAAGAAGCTGGTTTTCCACACTGAAACAGCTGTCGTTGGAGGGTCCTTGGGAGATCCCTTTTCAGAGAGACATGCTAGTCCAGGGCCCTCTTCTACATCCCAACCCAATAATATTCAGACTAGCTGTTTGGATCCTGAGAGCGAGACCTTAAGAAGTAGAGGCCTTTCAAATAGAGTAATCCTCACCCTCAAAGCCAGTAGGAAGAAAGTTACATATTCCATCTATGTTAAAATCTGGAAAAGATACTGTTCCTGGTTAGGGGTGGATCACCCTGACACCTCATTTCCTCCCATCAATAAAATCTTAGATTTCCTTCAGAACGGTTTGGAATTAGGGTTGAGACCCAGTACCCTGAAGGTACAAATATTGGCTCTTAGCACCTTTTACGACTCCAGCCTAGCCGATCACAGGTGGGTCAGGAGATTTATTAGAGCAGCAATCAGACTAAGACCTACTCTTAAATCTAGGGCTCCCACTTGGGACCTAAACACCGTCCTAGAAGGTTTAACAAAACCTCCCTTCGTGCCGCTGTCTGATATTTCTTTAAAGCACCTTTCCCTAAAACAGCTTTCCTGATAGCAATAACCTCAGCCAGACATATTGGAGAACTTCAGGCCCTTTCCTGCAAGGAACCGTATCTCCAGATCAAAGAGGATCACATTCGTTTAAAGCTCAATCCCGGGTTCCTCCCTAAAGTGGTCTCCTCCTTCCACCATAACCAGGAGATATTTCTACCCTCCATTACCAGGTCCCAGGATAGAGGGACAGACGATAAAATACGCCTATTAGATGTCAGAGATACAGTCATTCAATATCTTGAGACTACCCAGGAATTCAGGAAGGATAATAATCTTCTAATACAGTTCTCAGGGAGAAATAGGGGGAAAAAGCTCTCTAAATCCTCCATAGCTAGGTGGATTAGATCCACCATTGAGTGTTGCTATTTGATTGAGGGCAAATTCAGCCCTGGGGTCATTAAAGCCCATTCCACTAGGGCCACTGCCTCCTCTTGCGCTGAGAAAGGAGGTGTCTCACTTGACCAGATCTGTAAGGCTGCAACCTGGTCAAGTGTAAATACCTTTGTGAGACACTGTCTTTGTCTTCCGGACTCTAATGAGACTCTTTTTGGCCGGAGGGTTCTCCAGGCGATATTCCCACCCACTTAGTCATTTGTTACCTCTCATTGTGGCCGTCATGGTGGATGAAATGGAAAAACATCAATTAGACTTACCGGTAATTCCGTTTCCTTGAATCTACCATGACGGCCCGTACTATTCCCCCCCCCCCCCTCCTAAATAATAATAATAATAAAAAAAATAATAATAATATATATATATATATATATATATATATATATACAGGTCCTTCTAAAAAAATTAGCATATTGTGATAAAGTTCATTATTTTCTGTAATGTACTGATAAACATTAGACTTTCATATATTTTAGATTCATTACACACAACTGAAGTAGTTCAAGCCTTTTATTGTTTTAATATTGATGATTTTGGCCACAGCTCATGAAAACCCAAAATTCCTATCTCAAAAAATTAGCATATCATGAAAAGGTTCTCTAAACGAGCTATTAACCTAATCATCTGAATCAACTAATTAACTCTAAACACCTGCAAAAGATTCCTGAGGCTTTTAAAAACTCCCAGCCTGGTTCATTACTCAAAACCGCAATCATGGGTAAGACTGCCGACCTGACTGCTGTCCAGAAGGCCATCATTGACACCCTCAAGCAAGAGGGTAAGACACAGAAAGAAATTTCTGAACGAATAGGCTGTTCCCAGAGTGCTGTATCAAGGCACCTCAGTGGGAAGTCTGTGGGAAGGAAAAAGTGTGGCAGAAAACGCTGCACAACGAGAAGAGGTGACCGGACCCTGAGGAAGATTGTGGAGAAGGACCGGTTCCAGACCTTGGGGGACCTGCGGAAGCAGTGGACTGAGTCTGGAGTAGAAACATCCAGAGCCACCGTGTACAGGTGTGTGCAGGAAATGGGCTACAGGTGCCGCATTCCCCAGGACAAGCCACTTTTGAACCAGAAACAGCGGCAGAAGCGCCTGACCTGGGCTACAGAGAAGCAGCACTGGACTGTTGCTCAGTGGTCCAAAGTACTTTTTTCGGATGAAAGCAAATTTTGCATGTCATTCGGAAATCAAGGTGCCAGAGTCTGGAGGAAGACTGGGGAGAGGGAAATGCCAAAATGCCTGAAGTCCAGTGTCAAGTACCCACAGTCAGTGATGGTCTGGGGTGCCATGTCAGCTGCTGGTGTTGGTCCACTGTGTTTTATCAAGGGCAGGGTCAATGCAGCTCGCTATCAGGAGATTTTGGATCACTTCATGCTTCCATCTGCTGAAAAGCTTTATGGAGATGAAGATTTCATTTTTCAGCACGACCTGGCACCTGCTCACAGTGCCAAAACCACTGGTAAATGGTTTACTCACCATGGTATTACTGTGCTCAATTGGCCTGCCAACTCTCCTGACCTGAACCCCATAGAGAATCTGTGGGATATTGGGAAGAGAAAGTTGAGAGACGCAAGACCCAACACTCTGGATGAGCTCAAGGCCGCTATTGAAGCATCCTGGGCCTCCATAACACCTCAGCAGTGCCACAGGCTGATTGCCTCCATGCCACGCCGCATTGAAGCCTCCTGGACCTCCATAACACCTCAGCAGTGCCACAGGCTGATCGCCTCCATGCCACGCCGCATTGAAGCAGTCATTTCTGCAAAAGGATTCCCGACCAAGTATTGAGTGCAGAACTGAACATAATTATTTGAAGGTTTACTTTTTTTGTATTAAAAACACTTTTCTTTTATTGGTCGGATGAAATATGCTAATTTTTTGAGATAGGAAATTTGGGTTTTCATGAGCTGTATGCCAAAATCATCAATATTAAAACAATAAAAGGCTTGAACTACTTCAGTTGTGTGTAATGAATCTAAAATATATGAAAGTCTAATGTTTATCAGCACATTACAGAAAATAATGAACTTTATCACAATATGCTAATTTTTTTAGAAGGACCTGTATATAGTATATGAAATCCGGCAGCACTCACTTTAGAGGTTATCAGGTGCAAGCATCTTGCCTTTGACCATAGGCTTGTATATTCAAGGAAAAATCAACGCAGCACTCTTCTTGTAAAAAAACGCAGTGCCTTTATTCACACATGTGACACAAAAATAGGCAACGTTTCAATCCCTTGGCACTTGGCTTGAGAAGGATCCCGGAAGGGGATTGAAACGTTGCCTATTTTTGTGTCACGTGTGTGAATAAAGACACTGCGTTTTTTACAAGACGAGTGCTGCGTAGATTTTTCCTTCAATATATATATAGGTATTTGAAAAAAAATTACCGGCAGCACCACCAAGCCAAAAAACGGAGTAGAAAGATATAGATGATAATATATTAGGGGATATGAATCAATATCCTTTATTATGTTTTCCACCTTTTCGGGTAATTTGTAAAGCACTGAGGAGGTGGAGGGGTGGGGGGAATTTAAATTGCGTTTTTTTGTTTTGTTTTGCCATATCTGAAAAATATTTAATAGTTTAAAAGTATGGGCGCTTTCGGATGCGGCAATACCCATATTGTGTAATTTTTTTTATAGTTTTCATTTTTTTATTTACATTTTTGGGAAAGGGGCGATTTTTTTAAAAGATTTTTTTTTAGTCCGGATGCCTCTCGCCGTGTTCTGCCGTGCTGTCACAGGAACTCAGCTCCCGCCCCCATTATAGTCAATGGGGAAGCAGTGGCAGTCCGGGGCACACGTGAACTAGCGGCAGGACGGATCTGACAGGCTGTTCACCCGCCGGAACAGCCTGCCGGACTCCCCTGCCGCTAGTGTGAAACTAGCCTCAGGATGTCACATTCAGGTGTGGGAGGGAAACACCACACCGAACATAGTAGGAAAAGGGGTGAGGGAATAAGGCCTGGAAACTAGGGAAAGGACATGGACACCTCCTAGTAAAATCCTAATCAAAGTCCTGACTAACTACCAGTATGAACAGACCCCAGAGGTAGGTGAGTTCATACACCGGAATACCTAATGTCCTAACTCACCCTATAGGACCCTGGTACTAATTTCAGGACTGAGACAACCTGTTCCTCCAAAAAGAAGGACGAACAGGAGTCGCCCTCAGGCCTTAATACAAATGACAGGGAAATGCAACACACAAAATAACCCAAACAAAATGCAAAAGAGAAAGTAAACACTTAACTTCAAGTGGCTATGGCAGCACCAGGAATTCAGCCGAGATCCACACACCAGCTACCCACAACTCAAACTGAAGCTCTAAACCGTTTGGCATAGTGGAAGAAACAACAATAGAGAAGGTTAAATGACCATAATAGCCACACCTGGGAAAAGAAGGTGCGGCAAGCACCAGAAACAACACAGACGTCATTTGATCCAAACGGAAAACATGTCAGATCAAACCACATGTTGCCAGTCTCACTGATCTATCACCCCCCCATTCTACTGGTTGCCTCCGGGCACCCAGGACCAACTTTATCCGGATGAGACCTGTGAAAGGCTTTCACCAAATGACTGGCACATCCTCTCCTCTGGTCCATAACCCTTCCAGTGAACAAGATACTGAAGAGATCTACGGAGAACTCGGGAGTCAAAATTTTGTCGATCTGGAATTCCAAACTGCCATCCACCATGACTGACAAGAGTGGGTGACAAGGGGGACGACTCCAAAGGTTCAGCATATCTCTTCAACAAAGATTTGTGAAACACATTATGAATTTTCAGGGCCTGAGGAAGTTCAAGACGAAAAGCTACAGGATTAATATTGGCCGTGATCTTATATGCACCAATAAACCTTGGGACCCAACTTCCAAGAAGGAACCTTCAACTTGATATTTCTTGTGGACAGCCACACAAAATCACCCACAGGTCCCAACCATTCATATGTCTCCGGACAGCCACACGTTTATACTTGTTGCCCATATTCATGAAGTTATTTAGAATTTTCTGCCATATAGAAGACAATGATGACAAAAAACATTCCTCCTCAGGGATACCAGAAGTATCCGTACCAGGGAATGTGCCAAATTGCGGGTGAAACCCATATGCCCCAAAAAATGGTGACTTACCAGTGGACTCCTGTCTACGATTGTTTATGGCAAACGCTGCAAAAGACAAAAACAAGGTCCATTCCTCCTGGTTCTCAGAGACAAAACATCTTAAAGGGATCCTGTCATCAACTTTATGCTGACCTCACTGAGGGCAGCATTAAATAGTGACAGAAATGTAGAGGGCGCCGAAGGGTTAAAAGAAGTCGTCCTGGTCTGTCGAGAATTTAGGGAGCTTTAGGGTTAAGTTATTTAGTTAGCAGATAGGCTAGTGGTGTAATCTGAAAAGGGGGGGGGGGGCAGAGCAGGACAAGAAAGTTAGGGTGGTACTGCATGCCTATATCACCCCCCTCCCCTGGTTCCTGATTGGATGTTGAGTTGGTAGGGCTGGGCTGTTTTAGAAGGGCCCAAGGGACGGCTGTCCCTTCCTCTTAAGGCACTGCAATTTTCAGCGCAGGTATGACCACAGAGAAGGATCTGATAGCAGCTCTAGCTGCTCACTTGAATACTGAGGGCCCGACTTTTCTCTCCCGCTTGCTGGCGGGATTACAAGTACCCCAGCAGCTGACGCTTGTCCCGGCGGTCCCCCCTCCCCCTCCACTACAGCAACCGGAGCGTGCGGGTGGCAGGCGGCCCACTAGAACAATCTGCCCACCCGCACGCCTCAGCCCCTCACAGGTACCTGCATCAGTGCGATCCCGGAGCCGGCGGCAGAAGCAGTGCACCAGCACTTCTGCCGTAGGTGTTCGGCAGGCTTCGGCGCCTCGGCCTGCACGGGCGCAGGCCACGCCTCCTCCCCACCCACTTTTTTTCCGGCGCAAGCAGCAGTCGCTGTTCCCACCACAGCAGGCTACTTCACCTCAGCAAGTGTCCCCGCTCCCGGTCGCCATGGGTAACAGGCAGAGCGAGCCGTCCTCAGCTGAGGAGCTCTGCCTACTGCGGACCAAACACTAGTTCAGGCACTAGATGAGACCTTTCCCCCTGGCACTGATGCAGCAGTACAGCTGCCTGTGATGCATATAATACATCCTGCCATGCTAATGCCCCCCCTTTCCCCCCCAATACAGCCCTTTGATGAAACAGGAATATTACATCGACATGGTAAATAGATTATTAAGGGATGGGAAAACATATAAAAAATTAGAACTAAATCCCACAGAGAAATTCAAAAAAGAACTTGAGACCCTTCTGAAAAATGCCAAAAAAGAGAACCTAATTTCGAAAGAAGAATTTAAAATTTTGTTCAATCCATACCCTACAATAGCAACTTTTTATGCCTTACCTAAGGTACACAAAAAAAGAGACCCCTTACCTGGCAGACCGATAGTGTCCGGAAACGACAATCTGTGTGAAGGCATCAGTACATACGTGGACATAATGATCAGACCATTCGTTGCAAGCCTCCCATCCTACATTAAAGATGCATTAGATATGGTCAGAAAATTGAAAGATATCGAAGTAAGCCCCAACACTTTAATAGCGAGCCTCGATGTTGAGGCGCTATACACAAGCATAAGTCATGAGTTAGGAATAGAAGCAGTCCGAAGATATCTATACACTAAGGGGACTCACTTTCACAATCACAATGAGCTTGTAATAGAAATGTTACAATTTCTTCTCACTCACAATTATTTTATTTTTGACGGCACTTATTATTTACAGACACACGGGACCGCAATGGGCACGGTTTGTGCACCAAGTTTTGTGAATTTATTTTTAGGGTGGTGGGAAGACCAGCACGTTTTCACAGAAGCCAATACCAAATACACGGATTCAATATTATTTTGGGGGAGATTTATAGATGATATTTTAATTTTCTGGGAGGGGACAAAAACAGAATTTATTCAATTCACGGAGGAATTAAATACCAACAGTCTAGGCCTTAAATTTACCATGGAGATCCAGGAGCACAGCATTGGCTTTTTAGATTTAAAAATCATGATGGATGAGAGAGGCAAGATACAAACAGAGATATATAGGAAATCTACATCAACGAACACCTTCCTACACTGGCAGAGCTTTCATCCAGAACCATTAAAGAAAGGAATCCCCATAGGACAATATCTTAGGGCAAGACGGAACTGCACTGACATTGAGGCCTTCACTAGAGAAAGTGAAATTCTATACTCTAGATTTAGAACAAGAGGCTACCCGAAGAAAGTGTTGCACCAGGCATACAATAGAGCAAAAAGTACAGATAGAGATGACCTTCTGAAGGAAAAAAGGAGAAATACTGATAAGATGATCAGATGCATAGGGACATTTGATGTACAGAACAGACAGGTGTACAATATCCTGAAAAAACATTGGCATGTCTTAAAATCAGACAGAGACTTGGTACAGATACTTCCAAAAAATCCAAGTATCACATACAGACGTGGAACAAATCTGAAGGAAATGTTGGTGAAAAGCCACTTTCAAAAAACTATCAGAAAAAAAGAAACTTGGCTAAGAACGAAAGGCTCATACCCGTGCGGGGCATGCAGCTTCTGCAAATACATGGTACCCAAGAAGGAATTTGTAAATCCTGTGGATGGTAAAGTTTACCAGATTAGGGAATACATAAATTGCAGAAGCACGGGTATTGTATATGGAATACAATGCGAGTGCAACAAGCTATATGTAGGAAAAACCATTCAAGAATTTAGAAGAAGGATTTCAAAACATTTTAGTGTCCTAAATACAACGGAAGAAACACCTTTATCCAGACATTTGCAGAGATTCCATAAGGGCCAAACCATAGGCCTAAAGATATGGGGGATACAGAAAATAAAGACAAACCCTAGACAAGGGAGTATAGATAAGAAACTCCAGCAAGAGGAGACGAGGTGGATATACCGCCTCCATGCATTAGCACCGAATGGCCTAAATGAAGGATTCACCTTTTCTCCTTTTTTATAATAATAACATTTTTTTTTTATAATAATATAATTTTTGAGTTAATGGCAAGATGATACTCAACAAACAAAAGTGAAAAAAGATGAACAAGAAAAGAAAAAAAGAAAAATTAAATAAGGAACTCTAATGGAGATCATTGTGAGAGGCCCCCAAAAGCTAAAACAATAAATATAATATAAAGAACTACAAATGGTAAAAATCGTGGACAGAGAAATGTCATCTATCCAATCGGACGGTACAAACAACAATAACAAATGAGGTACTGACCTATAATCCTTGATCCTGGTGGACATTTTAGAGAGGAAGATATCCGAGGAAATGAGGAAAAGGAACCTATAGGAAAAATAACAGTAAAATAATTATAAGCAGATATTACAGTATGAATGAGAGGAAACAACAAGAATGAAATTTGGGGGGGGGGAAGGGGGGATAAAGAGATAAAAAGTAAAGAAAAAGGGAAAAAAAAGAACAAAAAGAGAGAAAGAGAAAAAAAGAGATAAAATAATAAAATATTAAATAATAAATAATGAAAATATAAAGATACAAAACAATAAAATAAATAAAAACTTATTAAAAACACAAAAACAACAATAAAAATAAAATAAAAAAACAAAAAAACAGAAATAAAAAGATAAAAATTTTTGAAAAAGGAATAAAAGAAAAGTAAACATTAAAAATAATAAAAAATAAAAACATATATAAAAAATAAAAATAGGATCAAGATGTTAGATAATTCAATAGGGATGAAAAAATAAAAAATAAAAAATAAAAGAAAATATCTATAGGACATATAAAAGAATATAATTCTCTCTATGTAAATAACAACAAGGAGTGATACAAATATGTTATATTTATGGTCAGGGCTAGGACAACGTCGGCGCACGCAGAGACACCTGCCCTGAACATAGTGGCTGAATTGTGCCGGGAGCCACGGCGCGGGTACACCAGTGAAAAAAAGGGGGCAAAAAACATCAGTTAGGTACAACACTTTTTGCAAACTACAAAGCCAGTGATCGAAAGGCGCAAGATATCTCTACTCGAGGATTGGGTATATACCTAGTGAAGCAGGAGGGCCGCCACCGCCCCATGGACCGGATGACATGAGCTGGCACCTGATGCCGAGAAGCAGCGGAGTCTGCCCCTAGCGACATGAGTGGCCCGAATTTACCCTGGGGTCATAGCCTAGACCCTGGGCGAGGGCACGGATGAAGATGTAAACTGAGGGTGCTGAGAAGTTTGCCTGCGTGTGGCAGGAGCGGGCTATCTGGTGATGAACCTTGGATGAGGCCTAGCAGTTGACGCAGCACCTGAACTGGGCACCAATCGTTTAGCGTGGGATAGAATTTACCTCAGAAGGGGGTCCCGTCTGAATGGTTTTGGTGGAAGGTAGCAGGGGAGTGTAATGGCCCTGGCCCCATAACAGATGCTGCTTCAGAGGATGGTTATGGCGATTTGAACCCGCCAGAACCTCACCGGGCCGGAGGAATCCATAAAAGGTGAGATGCATGGCCGCTTTCAAAATCAGGTTAGTGAAGGGCCCAAAAAGGATTACCATCCAATGACGAAAAAGATCCCTGAACAATTTACCAGACACAGGTTGCCTATGGCTCACGGACCCCTTCCCCTCCTTTTGAATACCCCGAAGGGTGGCTTTAGAAAACGAAGACAGAACCTGGGTGATCCAGGAACGCTGACCACCTGTGCGATCCAGGAACGCTGATAACCTGAGCAATCCGGGAACGCTGACAACCTGAGCGATCCGGGAACGCTGACATCCCGAGCGATCCGGGAACGCTGACATCCCGAGCGATCCGGGAACGCTGACAACCCGAGCGATCCGGGAACGCTGACAACCCGAGCGATCCGGGAACGCTGACAACCTGAGCGATCCGGGAACGCTGACCACCTGGGCGATCCAGGGACACTGACCACCTGGGCGATCCAGGGACACTGACAACCTGGTCGATCCAGAGACACTGACATTTAAACGAAGACAGAACCTGGGCGATCCAGGGACGCTGACCACCTGGGCGATCCAGGGACGCTGACCACCTGGGCGGTCCAGGGACGCTGACCACCTGGGCGGTCCAGGGACGCTGACCACCTGGGCGATCCAGGGACGCTGACCACCTGGGCGATCCAGGGACGCTGACCACCTGGGCGATCCAGGGACGCTGACCACCTGGGCGATCCAGGGACCCTGACAACCTGGTCGATCCAGAGACACTGACATTTAAACGAAGACAGAACCTGGGCGATCCAGGGACGCTGACCACCTGGGCGATCCAGGGACGCTGACCACCTGGGCGATCCAGGGACGCTGACCACCTGGGCGATCCAGGGGCGCTGACAACCTGGTCGATCCAGAGACACTGACATTTAAATGAAGACAGAACCTGGGCGATCCAGGGACGCTGACCACCTGGGCGATCCAGGGACGCTGACCACCTGGGCGGTCCAGGGACGCTGACCACCTGGGCGATCCAGGGACGCTGACCACCTGGGCGATCCAGGGACGCTGACCACCTGGGCGATCCAGGGACCCTGACAACCTGGGCGATCCAGGGACCCTGACAACCTGGGCGATCCAGGGACCCTGACAACCTGGGCGATCCAGGGACACTGACAACCCGGGCGATCCAGGGACACTGACAACCCGGGCGATCCAGGGACACTGACAACCCGGGCGATCCAGGGACACTGACAACCCGGGCGATCCAGGGACACTGACAACCTGGGCGATCCAGGGACACTGACAACCTGGGCGATCCAGGGACACTGACAACCTGGGCGATCCAGGGACACTGACAACCTGGGCGATCCAGGGACACTGACAACCTGGGCGATCCAGGGACACTGATAACCTGGGCGATCCAGGGACACTGACAACCTGGGCGATCCAGGGACGCTGACCACCTGGGCGATCCAGGGACACTGATAACCTGGGCGATCCAGGGACACTGACAACCTGGGCGATCCAGGGACGCTGACCACCTGGGCGATCCAGGGACACTGACCACCTGGGCGATCCAGGGACACTGACCACCTGGGCGATCCCGGGACTCTGACCACCTGGGCGATCCAGGAACACTGACCACCTGGGCGATCCAGGGACACTGACAACCTGGGCGATCCAGAGACACTGACATTTAAACGAAGACAGAACCTGGGCGATCCAGGGACGCTGACCACCTGGGCGATCCAGGGACGCTGACCACCTGGGCGATCCAGGGACGCTGACCACCTGGGCGGTCCAGGGACGCTGACCACCTGGGCGATCCAGGGACGCTGACCACCTGGGCGATCCAGGGACGCTGACCACCTGGGCGATCCAGGGACGCTGACCACCTGGGCGATCCAGGGACGCTGACCACCTGGGCGATCCAGGGACGCTGACCACCTGGCCGATCCAGGGACCCTGACAACCTGGGCGATCCAGGGACCCTGACCACCTGGGCGATCCAGGGACCCTGACAACCTGGGCGATCCAGGGACACTGACAACCTGGGCGATCCAGGGACACTAACAACCTGGGCGATCCAGGGACACTGACAACCTGGGCGATCCAGGGACACTGACAACCTGGGCGATCCAGGGACACTGACAACCTGGGCGATCCAGGGACACTGACAACCTGGGCGATCCAGGGACACTGATAACCTGGGCGATCCAGGGACACTGACAACCTGGGCGATCCAGGGACACTGACAACCTGGGCGATCCAGGGACGTTGACAACCTGGGCGATCCAGGGATACTGACAACCGGGGCGATCCAGTGACACTGACAACCCGGGCAATCCAGTGACACCGACAACCCGGGCAATCCAGGGACACCGACAACCCGGGCAATCCAGGGACACCGACAACCCGGGCGATCCAGGGACACCGACAACCTGAGCGATCCAGGGACCCTGACAACCTGGGCGATCCAGGGACCCTGACAACCAGGGCGATCCAGGGACACTGAAAACCTGAGAGATCCAAGGACACTGACAACCTGGGCGATCCAGGGACGCTGACAAGCGGGGCGATCAAGGGACCCTGACAACCTGGGCGATCCAGGAACATTGACAACCTGGGCGATCCAGGAAACACTGACAACCTGGGCGATCTGGGAGGCACTGAGATCCCGGGAGGGCCAGGGGACCCCGGCCATACGTAAAGACCAGGAGACAGAAGCAGATTGGAACCGGAAAACGAAAAACCTGTGTTTTCTGAGACCGTGAAGTGAAAACACGTAAATTGCTAATTCTGGTATTGTGATGCAAGGCGGATAAACTAAAAATTAAACGTACAGAGCCCCAAATAATTTGGCAGGGGACCCAAAACTGCGCCCCCCCCTGAAAGCGGGAGGGCAACCTGCATCCCAAAACCAGAATTAATAGATATGCAAGATAGCATGGTTATATGTGAAAACAACCTCTGACACCATTTTTAACACAATAGGCTCTCATGCTGAGCCGGCATGTGACCGGCAGTTCCCTGACTAGAACGCCGCTCCCCCAACCCTGCCGCCCGCACACGTGCGAGCGCAACATGCTGGGGGGAGCGGCAATCAAGCGTGCACCAGCAGGGGGCAGGAAACCAGGTCGGGTGCGAGACGCAGCTAGAACGGAGCGAGCTGAGCCTCGACCACCTTTTTTTTTTTTTTTTTTTTTTTAATTTAGGCGACACAGACACCCTGGGCGATCCAGGCACATTGAGACCCTGGGCAATCCAATACCTAAATGGAGCCAGACCAACCACTGAAATAGCTCGCCGGACAACTGCAGAACGCTAGACAAGTGACTCATGCTACCATATTCCTAGGAAAACTACCCATGCTGCCAACTCTCCACAAGGACCCATCCACGATGCCATGGCGACCAACCCCACTCCAGAGTCATATGCACACCGGATCCGAACCTGACTAAACGCCTAACAACCCCAATTGACCCTTGCTATATGTGCTGCACTGATGCTGCCACAATTATTGATAGCGCAGCATCGCACTGCGTGCATTCATCCGCTGGAATACCATCAAATGAACTCCTTTTCCAGAGTGTAATGCTACTTTCGCCTAAAAGAGCGGTCTGAGCCTTAATATAATAAAAAACTTGCTGGAGTGTCACCGTATGATTATCATGTCAGCCTGCCTGAGCAGCCCACACATCTCAGAGCGGAGAGGCAAAACATAGTACTGTGACGCCGCTCCCCCCGCCGCCCCCGTCACCTGAACCAGCGAGGGGGATCCGTGCTGGGGGAGAGCGGCGTCTAAAACCAGCCCCGGGAGCTGGAAACCGGCTGGGAGAGGAGCTGAGCTAGACCGAAGCTAGCCGAGCCCTGATTACTTTCTGGGAGCCAGACGATCGACGATCCAGAATTCGGTGGCGCAGGCGCAGAAGACCGGAAGCCACTTGGACGGACGAAATGAGGAAGCGCGATACGCAGGAGATGCGTGAGGCTCGGGCGCCTGGCTGAGCGGCAGGTAGGGGGATAAATAGCCAGACGCCCCTCCCACAAATGCAGGCTGTTAACAGCCTTATTATAAGTATCATAAAATAAGTTTAGTTCTCCTCCCTCTTCCTAAGAATTAACATAGGAAAGAAATTAATTTGAAAATAATAAATCAATAAACAATGAATAATATGGATTAAAAGTATAACAGCTCCCCTAAAAAAACAAAATAATAGATGAGATACTCCCCCTGAAGTGGGATAAATGTAGGTAATGTCAAAATTAGTTTTCTCCTGATGGTCCTCTTTCCTTTCTTCCCCCACCTCCATCACCCACCTTCTCCTATAGAAAATGATAAAGTTCGGGCGCAGGCGCAGGTAAGGTAGTCGGGGAGAGAAACCGATCGAGATGTTGAAAATCTCTAAGTCCTGGCGCATGCGCGAAGCAAGAATGTAATGCGAATCGCAAGAGAAAATACACGTCATTATAGGAGGACCCGGGACGCAGAGCAGAGACGTCACGGGTAGGCGACGTTAAGTCATCAAAGGTGGACTGATGACGTCAACACAGGATACCGGCAATAAACACCTATTGGCCGCAAGGGGTGTCAATCAAGCTGAATCTCGCAGCGATTGGCAGGATGACACTCGCCCACACAAAGAGAAGGCATAAAGCCTAGGAATAGCCTCGCACATGTTGTTACCTGCACGCCATCCCCTGAAGAAGCCGTTTGTACGGCGAAACATGTAGGGATGCAGGAGTAACATTGATTTTTAGTTCAATATTGGAGAGAGGGGAACCCCAACAGGGGAGAAAGTACATATAGTAAAACAAGAGCAAGGATACAAAATAGACTGACAGATAGGAGTAGGACACATGAAAAGAAGGGAGATAGCCCTGAGAAGTTATCAGGCACCCCAATAGGGAATAAGTTCATATGTCAGTACTATACACAATTCCCATCTCTCCAACTATTGAGGAATTTTAAATTTAGAGTGGAAATAAATAAATATTTTAAAATTAACCATTAAAATGTATGTTTTATGAAAATAATTAGTCAGTGAGGTGAGAAAAAGCCACACTTCGGTCCTAGTGACCACTGAATTGCATAAACACTAGTTCAGGCACTAGATGAGACCTTTCCCCCCTGGCACTGATGCAGCAGTACAGCTGCCTGTGATGCATATAATACATCCTGCCATGCTAATGCCCCCCCTTTCCCCCCCAATACAGCCCTTTGATACATCAGTACATCAGCACCCCCCTCCTCTTTTTCAGCAGCCCATAGGAACTCCCCCCCCCCCCCACTGTTCCTGCTGCACAAGTCCAAATGTCCCAGTAGCCGGAGTAGACGTGCGACCCGGTCAAGATCAGTGCGGTGGCAGTCTCCGTCCTCTTCAGATTTGAGCTCCTGCGGCTCCAGTTCCGGCAGGTCACAAACCCGTAGTGTGCGTGCTTCCAGACATAGAACCAGTAGGTCGTCACGCATGGTTGAGCCCACCAGCGTGGTTCCTGCTCCACCTCCTCCGGCAATTTGCCTGCCTCCTACGCAGCATAATACGCCTTCCGGTGAGTTTTATTTTACTGGGGCATGGGGGGCGAACACTGTAGCCAAAGGTTTAGTTCCTGCCCTTAGAGCGTTCTAGCGTAGTTAGATCCTAGTCCTAGCCTCCAGCAGTCAGTCCCCGCGGTCGTTCAGGCAGATAAGCCGAGACCTAGCGACCATAAGGAATCATTATTTTGCGGCCTGACGCCGCTTGGCACTCATCTAGACGAGGATATCAGAAATAAGATATGGGCTAATCAGTACATTGATATTTGGTCGTTGATTTCTGTAGATCAAAACACAGTGGACAAGGAGCGGCGTCCTAACGCTGAGCGTTTTATAGATCGTAGGCCTAAAGTGGCTCGCACGATAGGGAATTGGATTCAGGCCTTTTCAGTGCTAGGTTATACTATGGTGCAGCGCCATCCGGAACGTTCGGCTGAACTCTTTGTATATATGGATTCGATCTATAATGCTTTTAAATCCTATGGCGCATCCGCCTGGTGGCGATACAACGAGGAGTTCCGCCCCCGGTTGGCGCTGCACCCAGACATTGCTGGGGCGTAAAAGCAGCTTATTTATGGCTACGCCTGATGATGGCGCAAAAATATCAGCCCTTTCCCTCAGTGGCCACTGTTTCCTCAATCAATTCACAAGGGACAGTGGCTATACGCAGACCAGGAGCCTGCTGGTTGTATAACAAGGGTCATTGCAAATTCTTTGCCCTCTGTAAATATAAGCATGAATGCTCCATCTGCGGAGGTTCACATCCCTCCATACGTTGCCAACGCAACACAGCATTTCCCAAGACCCCAGCTGCCATTGGAGGGAAAGACCCCGGTAAGTGCGCTCGCGATGTCCCCGTGGCTAGACCAATACCCCAATAAACAAGCGGCGGCCCAAATACATTCTGGTTTTACCCCTTTTATTTTTCTGCTCATCCGACAATTGCACGCAGCCTAAAATCAGCTAACGATCACTTAGACTAATTACAAAGCAAATTAGCTAAGGAAGTGTCCCTTGGTTGGATAATGGGCCCTTTTCCTTCACCTCTTTTTAAAAACATACGTATTTCTCCCCTAGGCCTTAACCCTAAGAAGGAACCGGGTTCATTTCGTTTGATCCATCACTTGTCCTTTCCGAAAGGTTCCTCAGTAAATGATGGCATCTCCAAGGAGGAGGCCTCGGTGTCCTACGTGTCTTTTGATAGGGCGGTCTCGCTGGTTAGGCGGGCAGGAAGAGGTGCGTTGTTGGCCAAATCAGACATTGAGGCGGCTTTTCGTCTTCTTCCTGTTCATCCTGACTGCTATCATTTGCTAGGTTGCATGGTTGCGGACCATTATTATTATGACACGTGTCTACCGATGGGCTGCTCTATATCGTGCCATTATTTTGAAATGTTCAGCACCTTCCTGGAATGGGTCATCCGATATGAAACCGATTTGCAGAATATTATTCATTATTTGGACGATTTCCTTTTTGTTTCTTCGGGAAATTCAAATGCATGTCAATTCCTACTGGATACATTCCGTTATTTCATGTCCCATTTTGGTGTCCCACTCTTAGACGATAAGACGGTCGGCCCGACTACGACCCTCACAATTTTAGGTATTGAAATTTATACCGAATTGATGGTGTTCCGGTTGCCCGTTGATAAACTACAAAAGTTAACAGGTATGATTTTGGGATTCCTGGCAGTTAAATCTGTTACGCTACGGCAGATGCAGTCTTTAATGGGACTATTGGTATTTGCCTGCCGTATTATGCCTATGGCTCGTGTTTTTTCCCATCGCCTGTCTTTAGCTACCTGCGGCGTGAAAAAGCCGGATCATCGAACCCGCTTGGTCAAGCAAATAAAATTGGATTTACATGTCTGGAATTCCTTTTTAGCTCAATATAATGGTCATACTTGTTACCAATCAGGTGAACTCTCGTCCCCGGAATTATCATTATTTTCGGATGCTGCCGGGTCTACCGGTTTTGGTGTCATCTTTGGCTGTGAGTGGTGTGCTGCTGAGTGGCTGGACACCTGGCGAAACCTTGGTCTTTGTTCCAATATCACCCTGTTAGAATTGTTCCCAATTATTGTGGCCATTATTTTATGGGGCCCCCAAAACAAAAGGATCAGTTTTTGTATTAATGGTTTATTGTATTAATGCTCTAACGTCCAATTCTTTTCCAGTCCTCTCCTTACTGCGCCACCTTGTCCTTCGTTGTTTGGAGTTTAATGTTTGGTTTCGGGCTCGTCATGTGCCTGGGGTTGACAACTCGTTGGCTGATGCTCTTTCCCGCTTTCGTTGGCAGGACTTCAGTACTCTCTTGCCAGGGGCAATCCCAGAGGGTTTACCTTGCCCGCCGATGCTGTGGGATTTATCGATCCTCGATTAATGTCGATGATACGTGCTTCAGTGGCTCCAGCAACTTGGTCGGCATATGGTAAGGCCTGGGCAGAATGGTGGGCGGTGGTGCTTGACTCCAAGGGGGCTACATTGCCAGCTGCATGCTTTGAGGTGACCATTCCTTATCTGTTGAAACTGCGCAATAGAGGTTTTTTAGTATTAACTGCGCAGCGTCGTCTATGGGGAGTAGGTTTCCACCTTAGACTGCGTGGTTGGACGGATGTCACCCAGCATTTCTTGATTAGACAGGCTATCAAAGGATAACGCAAAGAACATGTTCAGCGTGAATGTCGTCGCCCTGTGTCATATTCTTTGTTGTCGCGCATTTGCCAGGTTCTTCCCTCTGTTTGTTCATCTCCTTATGAGGTGTAATTATTTAGGGCAGCTTTTTGCTTAGCCTTTTTCGCAGCGCTACGTGTAACCCTGTGAAGTTACACAGGCTGCATTAGCTGAAATGCCCAGTAGATGGCAGATGGACTCAGTATGCTGTTAATAAAACATTGAGCATTGGTCACATGATTGTGACATCATCGTAGGTCCTGGAGTTTTCTGGAAGTTACTACATGCTCAGCCAGAGAAAGGACATGTTGTGAGAGACTGCAGCACAGAGATGGAACCTTGCTGAGAGAACCTGCTTCACCCAAGATCACACCTGCTGAGAGAGGGACCTGCTGGCAAAGACAAGCGCTGAGTCCAGACGTCTGGTGAATCCAGTGAGAGGAGACTGCTGCTGACTGACCGGGCTAATCGTGTTGTGAGGGTAAGCCAAACCTCTCCCTGTATCACCACAGGGCACCTGTCTCCTCACTCACAGTAAAGACTCTGAGGTCCAGTGACGGACATTACACAGCTCAGGCTGCTTCAGTGACCCTGCCGAGCAGGACTTTAAGGGCCCCAACTCTCCTATGTGCACCAACGGCCACTAGGGCGAAGATAAGGGGGTGGGACACAGGCGTGCTTGTGGGTGGGAGAGGAAAATCCACATTTGCATTGTTACCTGTATTACTCTATTGTATTTTCTTATGTATGATGGTTAATTTGCTGCTTACTATATAAAGTGAATTCCAGTTAGGCTGTGTCAGTCTCATTGCACCAAGTATGTTCCCAGTGGGACCCCACATCCCTACCCCGGATGCTCCACTGGGTGGAGGCACTGCCGCAGACATGTACCCCAGCTCCCAGATAGCGGAGGCTCAGGATCCGCCTGTCAGGCATAGTGAGTTAACTAGGTTTAGGGACCCCAAAGACACTAGGGGGCGCCCTCAAAACCCCGTTACATGTGGAGGCACTGCTGAGATGAACTGGGGTACAACCAGTGAGAATAAGTTAAGTCCTCAGGCCACTCCCTCCTTTGCAAAAGAGTGGGCCCAGCAAAGAAATGTACCATTACAGCAAGCTGTGATGTTATGCAAAGTCCCATCCTGCTGTGAGATGAATCACGTCATCTTGTGTGTAGAAATTCGACTGGGAATAGAAATGGCGACCGTCAGGGATATCCTGCAGGATTCCGGAGGCCAAACTTACATGTTAATATATTGTCATACGGACTTGGGAGACCATGAGATGCCTACCAACGTTCATTTATATGGAGCCCCGGATGAAGGATGCTCCTTAGTGTACGCTCTCCTTGATAAGAAAGAAAGGGTCTCACTGCAACAACCCTTTAAATTAGAACAGAGAGATTATGTCACAGAAAATTATTCTAAGCTCCTGACTCCCATCCCCGGAAAGACCGGAGCCATTCCTAAACAAGCTGCCCATCCTCCTAGAGGACAGGGGATGATTACTCCTAAAGCAGAATCTCATCCATCTACAGCATTACTGAAACCAGACAACCCTGAAGTACGCACCCTGCCTACAGGAGGTAGTGATGTATCGGACATACTACAGAAACTCTCAGAAGCCATAGTGACGGCAAACCACACTCATAGTTACCGCAAACTAAAGGTGTTTTCTGGGAATCAGCCTGTTCCTTCAGGAGAAGAGCCTTTTGAGGTCTGGAAGGATAATGCTATGCAGTTGTTGGAGGAATGGTCTTGTACGGATACCATAAAGAAACAGCGGTTGGTGGAGAGTCTCCGTTTTCCCGCTACAGACATGATAAGACTGTACAAGGGAGTAAATGGGCAAGCTACTGTGCACGACTATCTACAAGTTTTACAGGATGCTTATGGGAGATCAGAAGATTTGGATGATCTGTTGGTTAAGTTCCTAGCCACTAAGCAGAAGGAGCATGAAAAAGCCACTGACTATATCAACCGGTTACAGCTATCGCTTGGAAAGTTATTCCATAAAGGAGCAGTCACTGCCTCTGAGTTGGATGCTCGGCTATCTAAGCAAATTCAGAGAGGTGGTTTGACCAATAATCCAGTTATGATTCTGCTGAGAGCCAAGTTGGATGATAAAGTTCTGCCTTATTCCACATTAATAAATACAGCCAGGAGATTGGAAGATCAGACGTGTCCACCCCTACAGAAGGAGAAAGAGGATACAGAACTGTCAGCTCTTAGGAAGAAGGTGGCTGAATTGGAGCTCTTATGCAAATCACCACCAGAGAGAGCAGATCCTCCCCCTGGAAGTGGGGGGCAACACAGGAAGACTCAGAAAAAACTGTTTCCTGAGGATTCACCCCGCCGAGGGGACTGCTTTAAATGTGGAAAGTCAGGGCATTTTCAGCGGGAGTGCCCTGCGAATTCCATGGAGGTGGATGTGGAGGTGCTGGCAACCGAGCTTGAGGAGACTCAAATGACCAGGTCTTACAAGCGACGGAAGACCCGGCCTACAAATAGTTTATCTGTAGGGGCCAAGATTGGGCCAAAATCTTTGATACACGTGCAAGTAGAAGGAATTCATGCTTCAGCATTACTAGATACAGGTTCTCAAGTCACCATTATCTACAGAGACTTCTATGAACGTCATTTGAAACACATTCCTATGGAACCTGCAGGAGAGTTTCAGCTATGGGGCGTTGGGTCTCAAGCTCAACCTGTGGAGGGATGCATAAAAGTGACCATAACTATTCCCCAGTTAAACACCGGGATGATATGTCCTATGGAGCTGGAAGTTTTGATATGCCCTGCAGCCAAGAAAGTGTGTGCCCCAATAATATTGGGTACTAATGCAAAGATGGTACAGGATGTATTCAAGGCCTATCTGACCGAAGTGGGAGACGTCTCCTTAGACCGATTGATGGAGGTCAGCCCTGTCCTAGGAAAAGAGTGTAGACGACTAGCCCTTGAAACAAAACCAGGGTCGTGCCACTATTCAGGAACAGAATCCGCATTTGTGAAGCCTGGTGAGACCAAAACCTTACGAGCCATAGCCTCAATGCACCATGAAATGTTGGGGGGAACTGGACAATACCTTATTGAGTCTCTGCCTGAAGAGGATCAGAAGAAGGGGTGGACTCTCATACCTGAGGTAAAAGATTGGCGAAAAAGGTGGTGTCGGAGCTTTCCTGTGATGGTACAGAATTTAACCCCCACAGAAATCCGGATTGATCGTCATCAAAAGATTGGTGTGATACACCTTTTAGATCAAGTTTCGTCCATCATGTCTGTGAGTGCAGAACAGAAGGATCATGTGAAAGCACCTTTAGATTTTGATCTAGAAGATTCTCCTCTACCACAGCAGTGGAAAGACAGCCTTCGTTCAAAACTGGCCACCCGAGAGGGAGTGTTCTCCAGAGCAGAGATGGACGTGGGGTGTTCTAAGAGTGCCACCCATGCTATAAGACTTGCTGATCCTACTCCTTTCAGAGAAAGGTCAAGAAGAATACCCCCTCGAGATGTGGAAGATGTCCGGGACATACTCCAGCAGATGGAAGGAGCAGGCATCATCACAGAGTCCCGGAGCCCCTATGCCTCACCTATTGTGGTAGTGAGGAAAAAGAATGGTTCAGTTCGGCTATGTGTGGACTACCGTACTCTGAACAAGAGGACTGTGCCAGATCAGTACACTTTGCCCCGGATAGAGGATCTTCTGAACGCCCTATCTGGCAGCCAGTGGTTCAGTGTGCTTGACTTGAGGTCTGGATATTATCAGGTACCCATGAAGAAGGAGGATCAGGAAAAGACAGCGTTCATATGCCCTTTGGGGTTCTTCCAGTTTACCAGAATGCCACAGGGAGTCACAGGAGCTCCTGCTACTTTTCAGAGGCTGATGGAGAAAACTGTGGGGGATATGAATCCCAAAGAGTGTCTAGTGTATCTAGATGACCTAATTGTCTTCGGGAAGACACCAGAGGAGCATGAACAAAGATTGCTAAAGGTGTTGGATCGACTTCAAGCTGAAGGCCTGAAGCTATCAGTGGACAAATGCCGATTTGCCCAGAACTCTGTCACTTATGTGGGGCACATAGTCTCCGCTGAAGGAGTAGCCACAGATCCTGCTAAAATTGAAGCAGTGTTGAATTGGCCAAGACCAAATAACATCAGTGAGTTGCGGTCCTTTCTCGGATTCTGTGGTTACTACCGAAGGTTCGTGAAAGACTACTCAAAGATTGCTCGGGAGTTACATGACCTACTGAAGATTACCTCTGACGTAAAGGGTGCTAAGGCACTATATCCTAAAGACCCCTTTGGAGAAAAATGGACTTCAGGATGTGAAGATGCCTTTGTGACATTGAAGAAGAGACTTACAGAAGCTCCTGTCTTAGCCTATGCAGACCCTGAGAAACCATATATCCTCCATGTGGATGCCAGTATGGAAGGCCTAGGGGGTGTATTGCACCAAAGTTATCCAGAAGGATTGAGGCCGGTGGCTTATATAAGTAGAAGTCTTACAGGAGCAGAGAAGAACTATCCAGTCCATAAATTGGAGTTTCTGGCACTCAAGTGGGCCATCGTGGATAAGCTGCATGACTATTTGTATGGAGCAACATTCGAAGTAAGGACTGACAACAATCCACTTACCTACATCCAGACTACAGCTAAGCTGGATGCCACAGGACATAGGTGGTTGGCTGCCTTGTCAAGCTACAGTTTCAGCCTGAAGTACAAGCCTGGGCCCAAGAATGTCAGCGCAGATGCCCTGTCCCGCAGACCTAGACTCCCTCCTCACCAAGAAGAAGAGGAGTGGGAAGAGATCCCTGGGCCGGGGGTAGGAGCCTTTTGTCAGATGTATGTGGTGGCCGAGAGTCAAGAAGAATTTGCCGAGCTAAGAGGGATAGACTCCATTAGCCACTCTCCAGAAGCCGTGCCTGAGGTGTTCCATGCTCCAGTCATGCTTCAACAGTGGTCCAGTATAACCACAGAAGACAAGAGGAAGGCTCAAGCGCAGGACTGGTATATTGGGATAGTTATCAGAGCCATAAAGACTAAGAATCCTAAATTGCTGACTTCTCTACCTGTGAGTCAAAGAGAATTATACCGAAGAGAATGGAGCCGACTACATCTCGAAGATGGAGTACTCTATAGGGTTGTGAAGTATCATGATCACCCTGACAGAAAACAATTGGTACTACCGCACAGACACCGTGGCATGGTCCTGAGAGCTCTCCACGATCAACATGGGCATCTCGGGGTGGACAAGACCTATGGCCTAGTACAAGATCGGTTCTATTGGCCTTGCATGAGGGAACATGTCGAGCAACATGTAAAGACATGCAGGAGGTGTATCCAGAGGAAGACCCTTCCTGTGAGAGCTGCCCCTATGGGTCATCTGAAAAGTACGGGACCCATGGATCTTGTGTGCATGGACTATCTCTGCATTGAGAGCGATACAGCGGGAATTGGAAATGTGCTGGTGGTAACGGACCATTTCACCAGATATGCTCAAGCCTTCCCCACTAAAGATCAAAAGGCTGTGACTGTAGCCAAAGTCCTTTGGCAGAAGTATTTTATTCACTATGGACTACCCAATCGGATACACTCTGATCAAGGTAGAGACTTTGAGAGTAAGTTGATCAAGGAGCTGTTGGACATGTTGCAGGTGCAGAAGTCCAGAACCACACCTTATCATCCGGAAGGGGATGCACAGCCAGAACGATTCAATAGGACCCTCCTAGATATGCTAGGGACTCTCAAGCAAGTCGAGAAGCGGTCTTGGAGTAAACATGTGGAAGCCATGGTCCACGCATACAATTGTACAAGGCATGAATCTACAGGGTTCTCACCCTATTTCCTAATGTTCGGAAGAGAAGCTCGATTGCCGATAGATGTCCGTTTGGGAGTGTCTCCTGATGGAACAGATTCAACTTCACACTTTCAATATGTGAGGAACCTCAAACAAAACCTTCATCGGGCCTATGAGTTGGCTACCCAAGCTGCAGCAAAAATGGAAGAACGGAACAAAAGAAGGTATGATTCTAAGGTGAGATATCGGGAGATTCAAGCAGGGGATAAAGTTCTTCTCCGGAATCTAGGTGTGCCTGGAAAACACAAACTGGCTGACAGATGGAAAGATATCCTGTTTGAGGTTGTGTCCAAACTGGAAGGACTGCCAGTGTACAACATTAGGGGCCCGGAGGGCCGAATAAAGGCTTGGCATAGAAACCATCTGCTTCCAGTTGTGTATGCTGATGAAGAGGAAGAGAGTAGTGAAGAACTGGAGGAAAACCCAGCAGAGAGTCCTGGAAATGGGACAGAGGAGACCCCGGGAACTCCCAGTGCAGAGGATCAGTGGTGGTCATCACCCGCAGAAGAAACACAGCAATTGCCTCCTTTAACTCCTGTGGTTTCACCAAGTCCCGAAACCTCTCCTGGGTCACAAAGTTCTCCAAGGTTGAATCCAGAAAGTCCATGTTTTGTGCCTGGAACTTCCCTTAGAGACTCTACTTCGAGGGCAGGAGTTGAAGTTCCACAGTTGATGTCCCAAGATCCTCTCCCACAGCGAGAACTGAGACACAGCACCAGAGTGCGGCAACCCCCTAGGGCCCTAGTTTATGATAATATAGGAGAGCCCAGTTATGCCCCGCTGACACAAGCAGCATCTAAAATGGCCACTTTCCTACATGCACTAGCTGAAGTGGTAAATGTTAGCGACTCTTTACCCTAGATAACTAGCTAGCTAGGATGTTACTGTGTTAACTGTACTGTATGTATGCTAAACCTTTTTCTGTTGAGTTTTTTTGTTAAGCTCCCTGGCTAGGACTTGCCAGTGGAAGGCAAGTATTTTCAAGGGGGAGCATGTAACCCTGTGAAGTTACACAGGCTGCATTAGCTGAAATGCCCAGTAGATGGCAGATGGACTCAGTATGCTGTTAATAAAACATTGAGCATTGGTCACATGATTGTGACATCATCGTAGGTCCTGGAGTTTTCTGGAAGTTACTACATGCTCAGCCAGAGAAAGGACATGTTGTGAGAGACTGCAGCACAGAGATGGAACCTTGCTGAGAGAACCTGCTTCACCCAAGATCACACCTGCTCAGAGAGGGACCTGCTGGCAAAGACAAGCACTGAGTCCAGACGTCTGGTGAATCCAGTGAGAGGAGACTGCTGCTGACTGACCGGGCTAATCGTGTTGTGAGGGTAAGCCAAACCTCTCCCTGTATCACCACGGGGCACCTGTCTCCTCACTCGCAGTAAAGACTCTGAGGTCCAGTGACGGACATTACACAGCTCAGGCTGCTTCAGTGACCCTGCAGAGCAGGACTTATAAGGGCCCCAACTCTCCCATGTGCACCAACGGCCACTAGGGCGAAGATAAGCGGGTGGGACACAGGCGTGCTTGTGGGTGGGAGAGGAAAATCCACATTTGCATTGTTACCTGTATTACTCTATTGTATTTTCTTATGTATGATGGTTAATTTGCTGCTTACTATATAAAGTGAATTCCAGTTAGGCTGTGTCAGTCTCATTGCACCAAGTATGTTCCCAGTGGGACCCCACATCCCTACCCCGGATGCTCCACTGGGTGGAGGCACTGCCGCAGGCATGTACCCCAGCTCCCAGATAGCGGAGGCTCAGGATCCGCCTGTCAGGCATAGTGAGTTAACTAGGTTTAGGGACCCCAAAGACACTAGGGGGCGCCCTCAAAACCCCGTTACATACGTATTGGTGAGTTGGTATCTCCTTCTGTCACACGACTAGGAGGTTTAGGCGTTAGTGATGTTTTCCTCAACGATTCTGCTCTTAGGGTTTTAATCAGGCAATCAAAAACGGATGGTTTTGCGAAAGGCACGTGGCTCCCGTTACATAAGATTGACGGCCCAGCTTGCCCCCATGCTGCTGTTGCTCAGTTTTTAGCATCCCGCGCACCAGGTTCCCCCTTTAACCCCTTAGGGACACAGCCTTTTTATACCTTAGGACCAGGCCATTTTTTGAAAATCTGACCAGTGTCACTTTAAGTGATGATAACTTTAAAACGCTTTGACTTATCCAGGCCATTCTGAGATTGTTTTTTCGTCACATATTGTACTTCATGACACTGGTAAAATAAAGTTAAAAAAAATATTTTTTTTTGCATAAAAAAATGTCAAATTTACCAAAAATTGGGAAAAATTAGCAAATTTCAAAGTTTCAGTTTCTCTACTTCTGTAATACATAGTAATACTCTTAAAAATTGTGATGACTTTACATTCCCCATATGTCTACTTCATGTTTGAATTATTTTGGGAATGATATTTTATTTTTTGGGGATGTTACAAGGCTTAGAAGTTTAGATGCAAATCTTGAAATTTTTCAGAAATTTACAAAAACCCAATTTTTAGGGACCACTACAGCTCTGAAGTCACTTTGCGAGGCTTACATAATAGAAACCACCCACAAATGACCCCATTCTATAAACTACACCCCTCAAGGTATTCAAAACTGCTGGCACCCTGGTATAACCCACTAGACGCCAACGATTACGCAATGGGAGGCGGGCGGGGGATCGCGATCCCGCCTACCGCACCGCCCGCCTCCCGCACCGCCCGCACCGCCCGCAACCCTCCCCCTGCACCTCCCACCGTGCTCGAATAACTCAGGGGTGCAGGGGGGATATATTTTACGAATGCAAAAGTTTCTGATCCCCGCGGTCAGGGACCGCGGGGATCAGAAACTGCAGAAATCGCAGCAAACCGCAGGTCTGAATTGACCTGCGGTTTGCCGCGATCGCCGACATGGGGGGGTCACGGGACCCCCCCGCGCATTTAGCCTAGGTGCCTGCTCAATGATTTGAGCAGGCACCGGGTTCCGATCACTGCCAGCCGCACGGCAGTGATCGAAAATGCACAGGGCGTACATGTACGCCCTGTGTCCTTAAGTACCAGGGCACAAGGGCGTACCTGTACGCCCTGTGTCCTTAAGGGGTTAAATTCCTCCCCATAGTGCATTAGTGTGCGGTTTATAGTTCTTCCTGGAGTGTGTGTGCATGCTAATCCTACTTCCGGTCTTCTACAAGATAAGTGTTGTGCATTCATTTGTGATTTTCTGTTTGCTGGATCCCAGGTGACCCTGACTCCCTCCGTATCTAGTGTAGGGAGCCGGTGGTCGTGTCCCCTCACTATTATAGGGTGTTCAGGTGTTATACAGTCGAGGTACGAGGATATGCGATCATCTACCATTGGGATTTTCACATAGGCTGAGCAGTCAGGGAGAGTGCCAGGTCTGATGCAGGGGTCTCCCTTTTTGTTCCTTAGTTTTGGATCCAGTGAGTCGTATATTCATTTTGTGCTGTCTTGTTTCCTGTACACCTTCCGTGACATTATAAGCCGCCATAACCGTCTCAAGCATGGATCCGGTTTCACTTTTGGCTGAACGCTTCCAGGGTCTTTCATTGGAGGTAGCTGATCTCCGTAAGACTTTTTCTCAGCTTCAAGTGACCGGTTCAGCTTGCGTTCATGGAGTTTGTTCTGAGCCTAAGATCTCGCTCCCGGATACGTTCTCCGGGGGTAGTGAGAATTTTGTGCGTTTTAGAGAGGCTTGCAAACTCCATTTTCGTCTTCTTCCCCATTCCTCTGGTGATGAGGAACGGAGGGTGGGGATCATTATATCGCTGCTCAGGGGTAACACTCAGCCGTGACAGTATGCTTAGAAATGCTGCGATACTTTACCCAATACCTAAAACCGCAACAGGGACACCGCAAAAGTCCTACTTGCCTGTGGATGACACTGTTATAGGGAGGGGAATCTGTGGCTGACACTGTTATAGGAGGGGGATCTGTGGATGACACTGCTATAGGGGGGATCTGTGGATGACACTGTTATGGAGGGGGATCTGTGGATGACACTGTTATAGGAGGGGGATCTGTGGATGACACTGCTATGGGGGGATCTGTGGATAACAATGTTAG